>NC_134408.1:93247638-93547638 GCF_038048845.1 Mixophyes fleayi | reverse complement strand
TCACTTGGTAGGGCATTTCACAGTCTTACTACCCTTACAATGAAGAACCCCTTCCTATTTTAAAACAATCATAGCAGGTGTAGCTTGACAGCTGCATAGTCCTGGGTATGAACATTTAGGTAGGCAAATCTTTTTGCTAACCTCTGGACGATCCACTGCAGAAGTTGTGTTTTCCTGGGAATTATAGATGCTGGATTCTAGATCTGGAACATTAACTAGGAAGAAAAAAATCATGGATCAGAAAAGAATGATTCCACAGCACTCAAATCACAGCCCCTCATTTAAAAGTGTGCACTCTGAATTTAACAGTCCTTTCCATAAGTAAAAGAATATAGTGACAGTAAATAACACTGAATACTGAAGAAATTTATTATTGCCCAAATGCACCAGTAATGTTTCGGTCCACACAGGAACATTATGCGTTTAAAATTGTTTGCTGTCTAAATGATTAGCTCCCAATTTTTCTTTCTATCTAATTTATTTTATTGTGTCCTATTATGATATAGCTCCAAAGTGATCTGCTTTTGGCCACTGCAACACAGTAGCTTACAATGCTTGTTTTAAACTCTTGCAACTATACTCACAGAAGTTGTAGGAATAAATGTATACAGCTGTGTTATGCCCTGATTTTATGGACTGAAGCAACTTCATGAGTCAGGGCTAGGGTTATACCTATAATGAGGCAGATGTCTCCAGTAGTAAGTTTCAGAAGACACCAAAATGTAGGGAAATAAATTAAGTAAAATGCACATCTTTTTGTAAAAAAAGATAAATAATTTATACCTTGATGGTAGATCTAAGACTAATAATGAATCACATTTTTGCTCTAGCAAACACTAATTGTGGGCAGCACGGTGGCTAAGTGGTAAGCACTTCTGCCTCACAGCACTGGGGTCATGAGTTCAATTCCCGACGATGGCCTTATCTGTGTGGAGTTTGTATGTTCTCCCTGTGTTTGCGTGGGTTTCCTCCAGGTGCTCCAGTTTCCTCCCAAATCTAAAAACACACTGGTAGGTTAATTGGCTGCTATCAAAATTGACCCTAGTCTCTCCCGCTCTGTCTGTGTCTGTGTGTGAGGGTGTGTCTATATTAGGGAATTTAGACTGTAAGCTCCAATGGGGCAGGGACTGATGTGAATGAGTTCTCTGTACAGCGCTGCGGAATCAGTGGCGCTATATATAAATAAATGATAATGATAAGCATTGTGTTAGTTTGTGTGCCATGTCAGTTGCCTCTCTCATGCAGTAGAATGACCAGGGTGTTTGCCTCTCTGTAGTAGCTCGGAAATGGGTCCTCTACCATGACCCAGTTACATGAAGCCACAGGCTGCTGTGAGCCAATCACACTGTGTGCTACAGCGCGGGGAGCAGGAGGGGTCGGTCTATGTTCCATACTGCTTCTGTTGAGCTGAGAGAACAAAGTGAGATTGGTTCACGGCAGCTCCTGGCTTCTTGCACCCCCACCCTACTTCTTACATGGGCTAACCATGTAATGAGCAATTTAAATTAACTTATTAATGACTAACTAAATTGTAGACTTGGGAGATATGCTCATTTCACCAGGAAAACCTTTTATATTTCATAGTTTACTGAATTGTATCTATTTTTTTTGTGGGGCTTTCATTCGGTATCATTAGGAAGTAAATGTTTTATTTTCTGGGCATAGTGAAAATAAGGTCAAATCAGAAAAATACACTTTTCATGATTCTTGCCGTAGTTATTTTATGCAATTAAAGATACCCCAGAAATGTACCACAAAATTGTTTTACCATTTTCTCCAGACAATACCACATATTTGTACTTTAATCACTGACAAAGTTAAAGGACTAGGATCACAAGTACATTTATTTTTAGTTTACATTGTTCTGTAACGTAAGATACAGATGGACACAACTCAAAATACAGATGTGGAAACATGGACACATCTTTGCTCATATGCCAACGGGGCATTTTTAAGCTTAACTTTAAATCACCTCTTACATCTACATCTGTTGTTACTCATTCTTTATATACAGTACATTCATATTGGAAGTAAGTTGTGCTGTTAAAATGTTACATACCTATGTTTTGATTCTCATATTCCAAAATTTTCTGCAGAAAATCCTCATCAAAGTTTCCAGATATTTCCTTCAGGTACATCAGATTGTCTTTACCCAGGATATCTTTTTTCTCCAACTCAGTAAAAATATCCAATAAACTCTGTAATATGTTGAGAACAATACATTTTTTGTATGCAAGTGTTTTACAGAATGTTGCAAAACAATGAAGGAAAATGTACACATTAATAGTGTCATAAAACCACGGTAATGTGTGCATAGCAATAACTACTTTAAATATTAAAAAACATCAGGTAACTCATTTTTTATTTCTTGCACCATGAAACGTTGCCTTTATAAATCACAGGTAGTCCTGAATACCACTATATACATACATTTTATAAATAAATGCTTACAGCTTGTAGTCTACAAATTAACATAAAGACCAGAGTTAAAGGAGAAGGCTCTCCAGTCCAATAAATATTATATATGTTTTCTCACAGTTAAAACGACTTTTATTATTAAGTTGAAATTTAAAATATTCACAAAACTACCTTCAGCAGGCCATAAGAAAGAGAAATATTGTTAAAAATTGTATAGAAAAGTGATGAAGACAGAAATTGTGTGTTAATAAAATATTTTTTACCAGACCCTTAGGTGGATCCGGCAGATGATGTCTGGAGAGATCCAACCTAAAAGTATTCCACTGTTATATATGTCATGATTTTTTCACGCTGTTGTTATATTTGTATCATTAAAGGCATCTTATCATACTCACTTTGCCCCACATATGCATATAATGAGGAAATGATTTTACCCCTTGAGGGAGATCCCAGGGCGATGGGTTGTGAGGTGCAACTGCCGAAAGGGGCAGGTCATGGCAAATTGCTTAATTATTGCCCTGCCCTGGCAACTCAAAGATGCAATTGCGGCCCAAAGAATTACAGGAATCCGGGAGACCTACCCAGAATTTTGGAGTCTCCCTGACATTCCAGGACAGTGGGTAATTATGATTAATAGTTTTGTTATTACCTTGTTACTGTGTAAGATTTATATAGATTGTAGGACAGGGCTAGGAAACCTGTGGTTTGAAAGCTGTTGTTGGTGTCAAGTTCCACCAGGTTTTGCAGCCATAGTGCCTTCTTGCGGTTCCAGCTGGAAAGTCACAGGTTGCCTAGAGCATATTATACATTCTTCCTATTATAAATTACTAAATTAGGTCATGCATCTGTGAGCGGGGAGGTTTATCCTCTTGGTATCCCCAACAATGTACTCTTTGCGCCCGGACAGACATTGTGACACCCAAACGCGTCAGAATTTCCACCTTCAATTTATCATATTCCTTGGCATCAGTAATGCTTAGATCATAGTATAATATATAACAACAGTTCCCGGCGCTAGTCTTAAATAGAAATGCAGAGACAGAAATGTAAAGGATAAATGGGTAAATTTATAAAAACAACACATGTATAAGCAATGATATTGCAAAAGCTGAATAAAAATAAGGTCTGCAGACACAATGAAAAATAAAAAATTATATGCATATAAAAAAACACAAAAATAAAAGAAAAAAATGTGTATATAAAAAGAAAATTGTAGGGCCTGAGAGTAAGTGTAACCACTTATTAGTATACACTATAGTCCTCCTGATAGAGAAAAAAAGCATGCTTAACCATACAAATGCTCTAATGGTCCACTGATCAATTTCTGCTGTCAAAGAAACTGTCCTTGGTAGCGCTGAAACGAATGTACACAAGCGCTCCTGCTACTCACTGCACCCTTTAGGTCAACGCGTTTCACCCGCGCTAGGCGTGCTTCCTCAGGACTAATGAAATGGCAGCATGTAAATATGGAAAATATATGTAGAAAAAACTGAAGGACCTGAGG
This sequence comes from Mixophyes fleayi, assembly GCF_038048845.1. Taxonomy (NCBI): domain Eukaryota; kingdom Metazoa; phylum Chordata; class Amphibia; order Anura; family Limnodynastidae; genus Mixophyes; species Mixophyes fleayi. The sequence continues at coordinate 93,543,716 of NC_134408.1, read as the reverse complement.
TCCAAACAACCAATCTAGATGGACACAATCTGAACACATGTCCACACAAAGAAAACACTCCTTATGTACTGGAATGTTGGGGGAGGGGGGTTATTGAGGGCTTGATTGAAGAACTCTGATCACATGTGTCTGTTAAGCAGATATATTCATAGTAGAATGGCTGCAAAGCCAGTGATGGCTGCTTAGTTAGTGTGTATAGCTCTAAGTGTGTATAGATACAAGTGTGAAACAAAAAATGTAAACAGCATAATTCGGAGTTATACCGGAGTTAAACAGGAGAAGAACATTCTGCCTATTAACACAGCTTCACAAGGACAACTGTCAGTATTCACCTGAAACTCCATATTCTACCTTTGATGTTTTCAACTCACCCTGGCTACAAGCTACATGCAACATGAGGACTGTTTTGGACTCTGATCTCATTTTTCCTCTCATCTCATGAAAGTTTGTTTTATTTATCAGTTTGTTTTCAATGCAAAATCCACTCTGTTTAATCAGACTGCTGTACTACTTGCTCAACCACTCCCTACCCATGCTACAGTTATTTCAGTCCCCTATCTCATTCTATTTAAGCTTTGTCTCCCTTTACAAGTAGGAAGAAATTATACTGTCTTTCAACCAATCTCCTCTCTCATGAGTCTGCAAAATCTCAGCTACTCAATTACCTGCTCTTTTTTTTTTTTTTTTATAACTTTTTATTAGAAACATCTTTTCCCATAGAAAATGCATTCAATTACCTCCTCTTTATTACTCTCCATTCAACACTTCCACCCACTCCCCCACATGGCTCCCCACATCATTACTTACACTACATTTGCTGCAGCCTAGCTCTGCACTACTTATCTGATTACACTGGACATTGCAATTAGGCAATTCCTTTAATTCCTCATTTTTGCTATTTGACTCATAGTCCCAATGCTTGCCAAAATATTTTTCTTTATCTCTTTTCATGGCATTATCTTTAGGACTATATCATCCCTCACCCATCCTGCAACACACACCTCTGTCCACATTACCCCTTCATTACTTCACTCACCTCTAGTGAACACTCATGAACTCTTTTGCTATTTAAATTCAATAACTTTAACAGCCTCACCCTGCCTCCAGAAACTAAAGGGACACACATCTTACAATCATCTTTCCTACCTTTCTTCCTCCCTGCTTCTATTAGCTGGTGATATATCACATAATCCAGGTCCCCCTCACTTCTCCCACACACATATATCTAAACACTACAGAAATCTGGCAAACCTCAAACACATAACCTGTCTCCCCTCTCTTCCAAAGTTCTTTAAATGTGCCCTTTGAAATGCACGCTCTGTTTGTAACAAACTTACCTCCGTACATGATCTCTTCCTCTCATACAACCTCAACCTTCTAGCAATAACAGAAACATGGCTCACGCATTCAGACACTGCCTCACCTGCAGCCCTTTCACATGGTGGTCTCCATTTCACCCACACCCCCAGACCAGGAGGCAGACAAGGAGGGGGGGGTTGAACTACTTCTCTCCCCTCAGTGCACATTCACAGTTCTACCAAGTGTCCCATCACTCACATTCACATCTTTTGAAGTACATGCTGTTAAGATTTTTAACCCATTCTCTATGCGTGTTGCTGTCATCTATTGCCCCCCTGGTCCACACCAACAATTTCTTGAACACTTCTCTGCATGGCTCCCTCACTTCTTATCTACTGATATCCCCACCATCATCATGGGTGATTTCAACATCCCTATTTCTAATCCACGTTCCAATGGTGCTTCCAAACTACTCTCTCTAACCTCCTCACTTGACCTCTCCCAGTGGATTGAATCTGCTACTCATCAGGATGGCCACTGTCTTGATCTTGTTTTCTCTAGACTATGCTCAGTTTCTAATTTCCTTAACACTCCTTTCCCCCTCTAGGATCATCACCTTATTAGCTACGCGCTCACCCCCAGTTCTTTACCCTCCCTAGTGTCAAACTCTTCCAAGCCTCCTCGTACCCACAGGAATATCAACGCTATTGATTTTCAACAGTTTTCCACCTCTCTCCAACACCTCATCTCCCCAATTTCTACATTCTCCTCCCCTGATCGGGCAGTACCCCATTTTCATCAAACCCTAGCAACTGCCCTGGATCAAGTGGCTCCAGCGACACTACATACTTTGCGTAGAATTCGTTGCCAACCGTGGCACACTACAGTAACACGAACTCTACAAAAACTTTCTCGTAAGGCAGAACGTCACTGGCGTAAATCTTGTGCCTCTAATGATTTCATCACATATACTGATATCTACCACTCCTACAGAAATGCTCTGGACACTGCTAAACAAGCATACTACCGATCTCTCATCTATGCTCAGGCTTCTAACCCCATACGCCTCTTTAACACATTTAACTCTCTTCTGAATCCTCGCGCCCCAAATCCTCCAACTAACATCAGTGCACAGGATCTTGCTTCCTATTTCAAGGACAAAATTGATAAGATCAGGCTTGAAATGGTATCTCCCTTGACAAGCAATCTGCTCAATTCCTTTGTAGCACCCTCTGACACTCTCTCTTCATTTGATCCCACAAATGAAGAGGAAGTTTCTACTCTCTTCTCATCTTCCTACTCTACCTCCTGTCCTCTTGATCCCATTCCCTCACAAATGTCCCTGTCTCCTGTGCTCATTCCCCCTCTAACTAAAATCTGTAATCTATCTCTTTCTACTGGTATTTTTCCATCTATATTCAAGCATGCAGTGATTACTCCCATTTTAAAAAAACAGAATTCTGACCCTAACTCTCTCATAAATTACCGCCCCATCTCCCAGCTCCCATGCCCCTCCAAGCTTCTCGAGAGAATTGCCTACACACGCCTCACACACTTTCTTACAGCAAACAACCTATTGGATCCTCTTCAGTCAGGCTTTCGCTCTCAACACTCCACAGAGACTGCGCTGACCAAAGTTGTCAATGATTTGATCACAGCAAAATATAATAACCAATACTCTCTTCTAATTCTCCTGGATCTCTCTGCTGCATTTGACACTGTTGACCACTCTCTCCTCATACAAACGCTACAATCCCTAGGTCTTGAAGGCACTGTCCTATCCTGGTTCTCATCCTACCTATATAGCCGAAGAGTTCCTGCTTTTCTTCAATCGTTTTTGGAAGTACAAAATGGCTGGGACTGGGGCAAGCCGGCAAGATTGGAGGTATAAATATTAAGGAACTGGGGCAAGCCTGGAAGTTTGGATGAAGAAAGAAAACATCATTGGTGAGTATTTGGTTTTTTATTATTTTTATTAAATAGATGTGGTTAAAAAGAGGGTGGTTAGTGTATTTATTGTGGGGTTTTTATTTTTAATAAATGTTTGTGGTTTTTATGAGGGAGTTGTTGTTTTGTAAACTTTTTTTTTTGTGGAACTACAGGTCCCAGCAAGCCAGGGATGTCAGGGCATGTTGGCACTTGTGGTTCTCCAAGTGCCAACATGCCCTGGCTGCCGTGGGTATGCTGGTGCTTGTAGTTTTTAGGGCAACCTGGCTGGCTGGGACTTGTAGTTCCACAAAAAAAAATTGGTGTCAGTTTGTTTTTTTAACACTTTCTTGCCGTATTACCCTGCTACCCACAGTCCAGGGGTAGTAGGAAGAGCCCTAGTGCGATCAGCACTGGGCTGGTTCTTTCTAGGGGGGGGGGGCCCGCTCGTTTTTTTCGGCGGACCCCACTCCCTAGGGAATCCAGCCCAGCGCTGAACAGCCTAGGGTTGGTTAGTCATTATGGCAGGGGGACCCCTGCCGCGCGTCCCCCTGCTATAGTGCCACCAACCCTGGCTCGTTTGCCTAGTGCTGGTAAAGTGAAAATCGGGGGAACCCCACGCAAAATTTTTCCCCGATTTTCACGGGACGAGCACTAGTCAGGCAGCACTAGGGTTAAGCATAAATAGCAGGGGGACCCCACGCTTTTTTTTAAAAAAAACTTTTATCTATTCTTTAACTTTTTAACACTGCCAAGGCAGTGCAACAGTGATGTGTTCATACAACACGCTGCTATCAAGCAGCGTGTTGTATCTGGCGTGTTTAGAAGCAAACTCTCCTGAGTTTGCTAACTCGCAGCTTCATACATTGGAGACTTGTATAGCTGCAGTGGCAAACAGTGGTGAGTTTGATCTCTGGCGATTTTGACAGAAGCAGAACTCTGGCGATTTTGTATGAAAACTCAGCTTCATACATCGGTGAGTTTCAACTCTCCCGAGAAAATCGCTGGAGTTGCAAACTTGCACTTTGATACATTTACCCCCAGATGTGATTAGATGTGCCTATGTTCAAGAATCCATACTGTAAGCGCATTACCTACGGGGGACCCCTTCACATGGTTTATTGAGTTTTAACCCTTTCACACACTTGGAAGAGGGACCCTATTTATAGGACTATTTGCACTTTGTTGGGCAAAATATTGCCCTATGTATGTTTTTTATTTGTTACAGCATTTCATCCTGATGCTGGCATTTGTATTTGTGTGATCCATCCAGCGCCGTAAGTTGCATTTTATTACTATTTATGCTCCATTTCAGGAAACAGGTGGTTTTTCCTGTGTAACTTAGGCTGCTTTTTGGTTAATATATCAGCGCTCATTCCTGATATATTCTGTATATATAACACCCAGCATATGTCTCAAACTTTTTCTTTGTAGAGCAAAAGTTGTTTTTTTTTCTCTTTCAACTTCTGCTTAATAGTTTTGCAAACACATTTGCATGCTTCTTGTTGTTTCAACACAGAAACATCCACTTTACGCTGACCAAGATTCTCAATAAACTTTTCTCTTGAAAGTCTCTTGCTCTTTGCTTATGCACAGAATCAGGCCACACCCAACTTGTGCTTTGCAGAAACACACATTCCCTAGAATTCAGCAACTTATACTTGGGTTTTCTTCCCAGTCTTAATGAACCCACCTGCTATAGAGTAATTAAACTCAGTCCATGAAAACACTTGATTTCTTTGCCTTTAATCTGTGTCTTTGCATACACTTCTGTTTTTCCAACACAAATAGCCAGTTTTCACTGACAACCTTTAACTCCTCTCAAATCATCATATATGCAGCTAATCTGTTTGAACAGTATTTCACAGTAGGATTTATTACTCGCATCCACATGGTTCTCTGTTTCTCACTGTTGCTGTGCAAAACATTCCAATTTTTAGCTGTTTTTATCCACATGACAAGACATGCACGTATTTCTCCATGGTGTCTGTCCCTTTTAAACCATACTCACCAACTTGATGGCGCTATCTTCCGGGAACCTGCCCACTTCACTAGGAAGTGGGCAGAATTCGGTAGATTGCCATACTCTCCCGGGAGTACGGGAGACTCTCCCAAGATGCGGGAGTCTCCCGGACATACCGGGAGAGTTGGCAATCCCATCTGTCCAGAGCTGGTTTCTGCAAGTATCTCCAAAACTGCTGCTATCCTTGACATGCGCATATCTTTGCAAGCCAATTTTCCACCATATGTAGTATAATCAGGGGAATAGGTACTATCTCCTTGGTGAACAGCAGCAGTAAACCACACAAGTCCAGGGGGTTCAGGATAACAGCCACAGCCAGTTTATTCACCAGCTTGTAAACAAAACAAAATATAAACAAAATCCTAGCCGCCTGGCTACTAGCTAATACATTTTAGCAAGGCCCTCTCTATATTATTGCTCACCACAGCAGAGTGTCTCAGGAGGCAATTCACCTCCTCTCCAGGTCTGAGAGCATGGTTGCATATTCCAGCTGCCCTATCACAGGCACCTCACAGGTGCATCTCTTGATCAGTCTGTTTAAAATACAAATGACCGGAACCTGGTTCTTATGTACCTGCCATTGACCACTTGCCCAGAGCTTCTATCACTATATATATATATATATATATATATATATATATATATATATAGTGCACAAACACTCAGTAGCCACTCTATTTTATACACCTGTATGCCTCCTTATTAATGCACATATCTAATCATTCAGTTACGTGGCAAGCATTCAATGCTTAACAGCGTGCAGATGTGTAGGGCATGTCCTAGATCAACATTAAATTTCAGTGTACAAATAAGCCTGATTCATTAAGGAAAATGAAGCAAATATTTGCGTAAGTTTTCTTACTCAAGTTTTGTGGACAAAACTATGTTGCAATGCAAGCGGTGCAAATGAGTTTTTTATTATTTTGCACATAAGAAAAATACTGGCTGTTTTTTTCATGTAGTACATAAATACTTGATTTGTACATTGAAATTTAAAGTTTATCTAGGACATACCCTAGCCCAGTGGTTCCCAAACTTTTTCAGTTCGCGGCACCCTTAGAGTCTCCAAATTTTTTCAAGGCACCCCTCCAAAATAATTACTGAGCAGTCCTGTTTTAGAAGTAGTTGGGTCAAAAAATTGTAATAAGTATTTAGGTCACGACAGAAATACTTATTTAGTTGTATGCAAAAATGCCCCTCTGCATCCAGGCACACTGCCCCCTCTGCATCCAGACACTCTGCCCCCTCTGCATCCAGACACTCTGCCCCCTCTGCATCCAGGCACACTGCCCCCTCTGCATCCAGGCACACTGCCCCCTCTGCATCCAGGCACACTGCCCTCTCTCACGTTGCCCCCTCTGCCCTCTCTCACGCTGTCCCCCTCCTATGCCCTCTCTCACGCTGTCCCCCTCCTCTGCCGTCATTCTGTCCCCCTCCTCTGCCGTCATTCTGTCCCCCTCCTCTGCCGTCATTCTGTCCCCCTCCTCTGCCATCATTCTGTCCCCCTCCTCTGCCGTCATTCTGTCCCCCTCCTCTGCCCTCTCTCACGCTGTCCCCCTCCTCTGCTCTCTGTCCCCCTCCTCTGCTCTCTGTCCCCCTCCTCTGCTCTCTGTCCCCCTCCTCTGCCATCATTCTGTTCCCCCTCCTCTGCCGTCATTCTGTCCCCCTCCTCTGCCGTCATTCTGTCCCCCTCCTCTGCCGTCATTCTGTCCCCCTCTCCTGCCATCATTCTGTCCCCCTCCTCTGCCGTCATTCTGTCCCCCTCCTCTGCTGTCACACTGTCCCCCTCCTCTGCTCTCTGCCCCCTCCTCTGCCATCATTCTGTCCCCCTCCTCTGCCCCCCTCCTCTGCCATCATTCTGTCCCCCTCCTCTGCCCTCTCTCACGCTGTCCCCCTCCTCTGCTCTCTGTCCCCCTCCTCTGCTCTCTGTCCCCCTCCTCTGCCATCATTCTGTTCCCCCTCCTCTGCTATCATTCTGTCCCCCTCCTCTGCCATCATTCTGTCCCCCTCCTTTGCCATCATTCTGTCCCCCTCCTTTGCCATCATTCTGTCCCCCTCCTTTGCCATCATTCTGTCCCCCTCCTCTTCCATCATTCTGTTCCCCCTCCTCTGCCATCATTCTGTTCCCCCTCCTCTGCCATCATTCTGTTCCCCCTCCTCTGCCATCATTCTGTTCCCCTCCTCTGCCATCATTCTGTTCCCCTCCTCTGCCATCATTCTGTTCCCCTCCTCTGCCATCATTCTGTTCCCCCTCCTCTGCCATCATTCTGTTCCCCTCCTCTGCCATCATTCTGTTCCCCTCCTCTGCCATCATTCTGTTCCCCCTCCTCTGCCATCATTCTGTTCCCCCTCCTCTGCCATCATTCTGTTCCCCCTCCTCTGCCATCATTCTGTTCCCCCTCCTCCTCTGCCATCATTCTGTTCCCCCTCCTCTGCCATCATTCTGTTCCCCCTCCTCTGCCATCATTCTGTTCCCCCTCCTCTGCCATCATTCTGTTCCCCTCCTCTGCCATCATTCTGTTCCCCCTCCTCTGCCATCATTCTGTTCCCCCTCCTCTGCCATCATTCTGTTCCCCCTCCTCTGCCATCATTCTGTTCCCCCTCCTCTGCCATCATTCTGTTCCCCCTCCTCTGCCATCATTCTGTTCCCCCTCCTCTGCCATCATTCTGTTCCCCCTCCTCTGCCATCATTCTGTTCCCCCTCCTCTGCCATCATTCTGTTCCCCCTCCTCCTCTGCCATCATTCTGTTCCCCCTCCTCTGCTACGATCCCTCTCACACTCTTCCCCGCGCCAGGCGCCAGCCACAGAAAGAAGAAAGAAAACAGGAACTTACCAATCCGCCGGGCGTCGGGACCCAGCAGCCTCCTCTCTCCCGCAGCTGTTACTGACGTCGATATTCAGTGACAGCTGCGGGAGAGAGGAGGCTGCTGGGTCCCGGCGCCCGGCGGATTGGTAAGTTCCTGTTTTCTTTCTTCTTTCTAGGTCTGGCCCGCGGCACCCCAGTGACAGCGCCGCGGCACCCCTGGGAGCCGCGGCGCACAGTTTGGGAACCGCCGCCCTAGCCCAAATATAATTCTGCCATTACATTTTAAATTTACCTCCCTCTCCAATGCAACATAGTTTTGCCATGCTTGCTTACTTTTTCTTAACTTTACTTAATAAATCAGGCCCTTTGACCATGGGAAGATTATTGGTGCCAGATGTGGTAGTTGGAGTATCTCAGAAACTACACTACTGACATCCCAGGATTTTTACACACAACAATCTATAGGGTTTACAGAGAATAGTGTGCAAAACAAAACACACCCAGTGAGCGGCAGTTCTGTGAGCAAAATGCCTTGTTAATGAGAGGTCAGAGGGGAAGGGCCAGACTGGTTCAAGCTGACAGGAAGGCTGAAATAACTGAAATAACCATGTGTTACAGCAATGGTATGCAGAATAGCATCTCTGAATGCACAGCACATCAAACCTTGAAGTGGATGGGCAACAGCAACAGAAGAATACACTGGGTTCCACTTCTGGCATCTAAGAATCTAAGGCTACAGTAGGCACAGGCTCACCAAAACTGGACGGCTGAAGACTGGAAAAATGTTGACTGGTCTGACGAATCTCGATTTCTGCTACCACATGCAGATGGTAGGTTCAGAATTTGGTGTAATTAACATGAATTTATGGGTGCATCCTGCATTGTGTCAACGGAGCAGGCTGGCGGGGGTGGTATGATGGGGTGGGGAATGTTTTCACATGCATTAAACCCCTTAATAGCAATTGAGCATCATTTAAATGCCACAGCCTACTTAATTATTAATGCTGAAAATGTGCATCCCTTTCTGGCCACAATCTACCCATCTTCTAATGACTACTTCCAGCAGAATATCATGTCATGCCAAAAACCACAACGCCATCTAAAGCAGGTACCACAAACATGACAATGAGTTCAGTGTACTTCAACGCCCTCCACAGTCATCTCAATCAAGTAGAGCACATTTGGAATGTGGTGGAATAGACGATTCGCAGTATGAATTTGCAGGAGACAAATCTGCAGTAATGGACTGATATATTATGGACCAGAATCTCTAAAAAATATTTCTAGCACCTTGGTGATTATTATTAAACAAAAGGAAAAAAATGGGTAGATATTGGAAAGAGACAGTGATGACTGACAGAGTCTGTTGTCTTTCTCTTATGTCAAGATTCTTGAAATTAGCAGTACAGTTAATGTTGACAAGTGACTGCAATGGTTGACCAACTGTGTGGTTTACACCTGGTTATCTGTTAGTATGGTGTGCAATATTGTAGCATTTCTAATTTATTTATGATTTGCAAGTAGACTCTATAACAGTTGCTCACTAAAAACTATTCATATATTAGAACAATATGAGATTTTTAGTATTCCAGGATTAAATGAAAAATTAAATATTTCTTACTGTAACTTTCGCCAGTACAGCTTTAGAAAGCTTATCTGTGAATAAGAACTTCATTTCCTTGAGTTTTCTGTCTGGCACAAGATTTCCAAGATCAAAGAGCAAGTACCTGAATACAATAAAGCAAAATCATTGGTAAATATGAAAAATGCCTTTGTATTATATTTGTGTCTTCATAAATTTCTATGTGCTGAATGTAAAGTGCAAAGTGTTTTTTCTGCTCCCCGTGGTCAGGGGAAACCTATGGAACACTTTGCATATCTCATGATAGGATGAGTTCAATATGCTAATAAAAGACAATAAAAAAAACTTATCTAGCACTGCGCTAACATGTCTTTGGGTATTTATTTGGTAATTAAAATAAATAAATAAAAAGCTACTTAGCATGCAATAATAAAAACAATAAAAATAAAACAAAATATAAAAAATAAAAATAATAAAATACACTGCAATATCCATATGCAGGTAATTGCAGAGATAACGATAGAGTGTAACTAGAGAAGGGGAGGATGGGCATTTTGTAAAGAGGCAAAAAATATAATAAGGGTATTTGTTAGTTGAGTATGCTAATCAGATTTTGTTACATTTAGCCAGGTTATTAACATAGAACTTGCTCATGACTGTTTCTTTAAACTCTAGGGATACCTATATTTGTATATAACAGATTTTATTGCACCACCCAACTCAATGACAAAAATGTGGATAGCAACAACATATTACAAACAAAGTAACATAATGAAAATATTATAAATATGTTACATTTGCTTGTGCTCAGACACTGCATTTGTCCTCCACTAGATGTCATTGCTGTTTGTAGATCTCAAAGATTTCAAACTGGTTTAAATGCATTCATCTCACATTAAACTTAATTTAGATGAAACACATAGTAACACTCTGGGGCGGATCCAATGTTGCGCTAGGTGATGCTCTGTGTCTCTGGAACAGTCTGCGGAGACACATTGCATCAAGAGTTTTTACCCAAATTTCTGCTTAATTTCCTTGCATCCTTTAGAGCTGCGCAGAAAAATGAGCATCATGTCTTCCTTTTGTCTACCCCATAGCTATTAAGCTCACACCCAATAATTTAATCTAAACTTTACCTATGAAGAAGTATAGTAGCCCACCGTCACATTTTATCAGTACCAGACTGTGCCCTGATCACAAAATAAGTGCTTGTCCCCAACACTTTATACCAGCCTGTGCTCATTACATTTCATCGTTTTCTGCGCCATCACAGTACACTGGTCTCTGGCCATCATATCTACCAACTTGTGACCAATCTCACAATTACAGCCACATTATACCAACTGATGCCCATAGTTCACCAGCCTGCTCCCCATCACAGTTCACCAAGGTATGTCCTAATTACAATATACCATCCTATTCCTTCATTACAGTACACCAGTATGGCCCAAACTTACAGTTTACCTGCTTGGGTCTGCAGTATATTAATTACCATGTGTCCACAGGTTAGAGGACAGTGCCCACAGTGTACCAGCCAGTGCCCCAATACTATACACTGGCCTGTGCACCGTCACAGTATACTCATATGTACCTAAGTCCCAATATATGAATCTTTGTCGCACTGAGTATGCCTGCCTGTGCCCAGTATATGTCTATTCCCACAGTAGTACAACCTGTACCTGATGTAATGCACCCTGTGCCCTCAGAGTTCCGACCTGTTCCCAAAGTAAACCTACCTGTGCCCCCAGTATAAGAAAGAAAAGAGGTGAGTGCGGCACCCAATTACATATAAATTTAATATAGAGCTCTAATATACTAATGAATAAAGCTGATTTATTACAACGCTATTGATCATTTACATGTATAATTTACAAACAACATTTTAAGTATTCACATAATTTGCAAACAACATATTTAGTATTCACATTGGCATATCAAATGTTTTTAAAATGAACAAATTTTATAATTTAGTATTTGAACAAAGTGAACAGCCTGATATCTGAACTAGGTTAATAATTATTAGTTTCTGTACTTTTGTTATTCATGTAATCTGTAACATTTTGCTTCACCTGATTGGTGGATGTCTGGAACCATCCGCTAAGCAAAGTGCACAAAGCTGTCTAGTAGGTGCATCACAGCACAGCCAAAATTGTTCTGAAGTGCACTAGGAGACAGTGTGGGACTGCAAGAGTGGTAAGTTTCATTGGGGCCTGATTCAGTCATCAGCAGGTATTTTGGGGGGATGTCTTCATTATAAAGCCATCAGAGATCTGGGGTCTGATTAATAATCTACCAGAGATTAGTAGGGGGACTTAATTAAAGCCACCATAGGTCTATCGTCTGTATATTGAATTCACCAGAGATTTGGAGTGGTCTGCATTATAAAAGTCACACAAGTTTTTAGGGGTCTGCTCTACACTACAAGCAGAAATTTAGATGCCCTGGTACATTGATTTAGGAAACTGCATTGTAAAGCTACCAAAGATTTGAAGGGTTGTATTTTATAGCTGCATCCAGCACAGGGTTGCCATTGAATACTAGCCATTAATATGCATTGTGTTTAAACTAATGACCATGTGAATGTTCTCCTTTGTGTATAGAGGTCAATAGAATGCTCTCTGTATTAAGATGTTCACTGCACATGAATACACTTTGTATTGTATATCAATCATTTGTATGCTGTCTGTTTTGTATATTGCTCACTAGATGCTTACTGTATTGTATATATTGCTCACTAGGATGCTTCCTGTATTGTATATATTGGTCACAAGGATGTATCCTGTATTGTATATATTGCTCACTAGGATGCTTCCTGTATTGTATATATTGATCACTATGATGCTTCCTGTATTGTATATATTGGTTACTAGGATGCTTCCTGTATTGTATATATTGGTTACTAGGATGCTTCCTGTATTGTATATATTGGTTACTAGCATGCTTCCTGTATTGTATATATTGCTCACTAGGATGCTTCCTGTATTGTATATATTGATCACTAGGATGCTTCCTGTATTGTATATATTGGTTACTAGGATGCTTCCTGTATTGTATATATTGGTTACTAGGATGCTTCCTGTATTGTATATATTGATCAATAGGATGCTTCCTGTATTGTATGAATTTGCAGGAGACAAAGCTGCAGTAATGGACTGATATATTATGGACCAGAATCTCTAAAAAATATTTCTAGCACCTTGGTGATTATTATTAAACAAAAGGAAAAAAATGGGTAGATATTGGAAAGAGACAGTGATGACTGACAGAGTCTGTTGTCTTTCTCTTATGTCAAGATTCTTGAAATTAGCAGTACAGTTAATGTTGACAAGTGACTGCAATGGTTGACCAACTGTGTGGTTTACATCTGGGTATCTGTTAGTATGGTGTGCAATATTGTAGCATTTCTAATTTATTTATGATTTGCAAGTAGACTCTATAACAGTTGCTCACTAAAAATTATTCATATATTAGAACAATATGAGATTTTTAGTATTCCAGGATTAAATGCAAAATTAAATATTTCTTACTGTAACTTTCGCCAGTACAGCTTTAGAAAGCTTATCTGTGAATAAGAACTTCATTTCCTTGAGTTTTCTGTCTGGCACAAGTATTGTATATATTGGTCACAAGGATGCTTCCTGTATTGTATATATTGCTCACTAGGATGCTTCCTGTATTGTATATATTGATCACTATGAGGCTTCCTGTATTGTATATATTGGTTACTAGGATGCTTCCTGTATTGTATATATTGGTTACTAGGATGCTTCCTGTATTGTATATATTGCTCACTAGGATCCTTCCTGTATTGTATATATTGATCACTAGGATGCTTCCTGTATTGTATATATTGGTTACTAGGATGCTTCCTGTATTGTATATATTGGTTACTAGGATGCTTCCTGTATTGTATATATTGATCACTAGGATGCTTCCTGTATTATATATATTCATCACTAGGATGCTTCCTGTATTGTATATGTTGCTCACTAGGATGCTTGCTATATTGTATATATTGGTCACGTGGATACTTCCTGTATGTATATATTGGTTACAAGGTGCAATTGGTCGCAAGCTGCTCTTGCATTTCATACCAATTTTTCCAATACAGCATTCTGAAAGAAGAGCCTGAGTCACTTGCTTGTGTTTGTCCCCCAGACAAAAAGTTGCTAAGCCAGCCCTGAGTCCTTAACGCAGCCAGGGTGTTTCATATGCCATACTGTATTTAGCAGTAGCGCTGTGCAGGGAAGTGAGTGTAGATATTGGGCAGTTTGGGATGAGAAGATATGTGATAAGGAAAAGGGTTCAACCCTCCCAAAATAAGTGATCTAATCTCCCAGTGGCAACCTGTGTTATAGACTACCTTGCCCACCACAGAAATCATGCCTATATTTACAATACAGCTAACTAGAATTAACTAAGGATGATAAAACATAATGCAAAATGCAATCTCCCTGGTCACCTGGGAGAGGGTCCAACCAAGAGAGCAATTAGAATGGTAATCAGCCATCAGCCCAATTAGTAAACTAGAGTCTCATCTGGACAGCACTCTGCATATGTCCCTAAAATATTGTCCCTAACAGTATGTTAGTGACATATATTTCCAGAGATACATGTTAAAACTTAGGTCTGTCTCCGTAATATACAAGCAACTGGCAATTACTAGTATATTTATTATAAACATTATGGGCCTGAGTCATTAAGGAACACATCTGTCTTTTTGAGCATATACTCCGCAAAATCAGTCTGCACATGCACAGTACCAGCTGGTTAAGGAGTTAAAAAAACTCTTACTACAGCCTACGATTTAGGGGAGTGAATGAAGTGGAATGGGCGTATTCACGTTGGCAATGTACAGTAAGGGCGTTCTGTTGAGGCATGTTCTGGTCAACTTCAGTGTGCTGGATTTCAGCCATATATCCTACTTCAGCTAGGAGTTGAGTCTAAGTGCTCTTACGGCAGACTGTCAGCCGGACCCAGCAGCAGTAGTCAGTGTTAAAATAAATAAATAAATAAAACAGCATGGCCCCCTCCCTCCCAAACAGATTAAGCCTAGTACTAGGAGTAGAAAAATTGCAATGGTGGTGTGTGTGTGTGGTGTGTGTGTGTGTGTGGGGGGGGAAGCATGTGGTCCCTTCGGTTTTACTACAACCTGCACTAGGCTTAACCAGCGTGGGGTCCCCTGCAATAATGACAAAGCAGCCCCAGGTTGGTCAGCACAGGGCTGGATTCCCTAGGGAGTTGGGGTACCCAGCCCCATGCTATAAACACTTGTGCTTTTCCCACACCCCTGAGCAGTGGGTGTTGGGTAACAAAAGTGATTTTATTAATAAAAACACCATTTTGTGTTGGTGCACTACAGGTCCCATCAAGCCCAGGCTGCCATCAACAGTTTGGGCATGCTGTTGGTTGTAGTATTGGTTTGTGTAGTGATTTATCATTATGGCAGGGGGACCCCACGCTGCGCGTTCCCATGCTATAGTGTCAACAGACCTGACTGTGGGTTGTAGTAAAATCGGGCGTGGGTTTTACTACTCCCTGCAGATATACTCCTTAATGACTCAGTCCCTTTGACTTAACAATATCTAGATATTTCATAATTCTTACCTGTATGGAGAAATGATCAGCTTTCCTTGCATTGTCTTCACAACTTTAAAATGCTTTTTTAGAAGGTCATGCCGCTTTAAACAGTATAGCAGTTCCTCAATGAGACTTGTATCTTCGTTACTTAGAACACCCATTTCCTGTAGCTTGTTAAAGAGTTCAGTGCCTTCTTTTCTATCATCCTGGGATCGTTGTGGGATAAGATCTTTGCACAAGAAATACATTTCACTAATTTCACTAGTTTCCAGCTGCTTTATAATGTTGAACAATTGACAATTTCGGTCCGCCATACTGGTGACATTTATTTCAATGACTGATTTTCTGTCCTTAAATGTAGAAAATACAGAGTTAGAATGTTTGTATTTGTTAGGATTACTATGGCTAAAATAGTCAATTACAAATGACCATTATACTAACAAACAATATATTACAGATGTCAAGCTTTACATAACTTGTCAGACTATCAGAGATTAGTTTTGCATACAAAACTAAGTAAACAATTTATGTAAAAAACGTGCTGCAAAATGATGCAGACGCTGCACAAACAACACACACTAAGTATTAAACAGACAGGCACCTATCTCATATCTCTACAGGTCTTTGCCTTTCCGCCTGAGTCATTGAGTGCTGAGTCACTTGTCATGTGTTGATTTAGGTGTGTGTTACTAAATGTATGAAGCACCTCTTTAATTCACAAGATAAATCTGTCATGAAACGAGCCCAAATATTAGTGACACACTAATCTCTTTGGACATGTTTCATGTAAAGCATAACTGCCACTGCCTAAATATTGTACTGAAAGTTGTCTACTGTCCATAAAATATCCCTACTCTTCTCCTCTGATTACGTATATTGGGCCATTAAGTCATTAAGGAAAGTAGGAAAAAAAGGAGTAAATGTTCTCTGGGACAAACCATGTTACAATGCAAGGGGTGCAAATTAATTTATTTTTTTGCACACAAGTTAAATACTGACTGTTTCCCAATTAGCACACAAATACTTAATAGCTTTATTTTTACACTGAAATTTAAAGCTGATCTAGGACATCCCATACCCCAAGTATAAATCTGTCCCGAATTTTTTAATTTACCTCCCCTTTCAATGCAGCATGGTTTTGCCCAGATGTAAAGTTACTCCTTTTTGATGCTTTGCTCTCCTTAATGACTCAGGCCCATTGAGTTCACTTATCACTATTTATTCTTATTCTCTATGCTTTATAATTTACACTTTTGAAAAAACAGTATTTAACATGTTTGTAAATGTGCTGTATACACTTGTATATTGTACACAGCTTTCACTTGAAATAAAATACATATATTGAGGCATTGAAAATTGTTACATAAAGGAATCCTTCAGAAGAAAAACTTTGGGCCATGCTTGCCTATTCTACCAAAATGTCCGGGAGGCCCCAAATTGCAGGAAGTCTTCCCAGACACCCTCCCGGATCCTAGGTGGAAGCAGGGCTTAATGACACGATTTGTGTAATCATAGCCCCATCCCTTGCTGTGTGACTCTGCAAGTTGCAGCATTACCCAGCTGGGAATGGGCCATTGTGACACAATCGTGTCACCCCACCCCTTGCGCACTTGCCCCCTATCCGCTCCTCCGGGATCTCCCAGAAGAGACTATTAAAATGTTGCCAAGTATGATTTGGGCGCAGTTTTTGGTACAAATGGACAACATTGCTTGAAGCTCTATCTGTGTAACAATTAAAGAGAATTTTTATATCACTGGTACTATGTTCATACCAGATTGCATAAAATCTACTCCACAACATCAGAGAGGTTGCTTTCTCAAATGCTCCTTTTTGCATATCTGGTGGGATATAAATAAATGATGATGCTGATGACATCTCCTCTCTTGTCTCAAAATATCTCCCAACTCAGCAACTCGGTTCTACACAAAATCTGCGTCTCTCATCCACCCTCATTACATCCTCCCATTCCCGGTTACAGGACTTTTTTCGGGCTGCACCCACTCTATGGAATTCTCTCCCTCGCACAATAAGACTCTCCTGTGGTCTACAAACTTTCAAGCGTTCTCTGAAAACCTACCTATTCAGACAAGCTTATAATATTCCTCAACCACCCTCTTAACCTCACCGCCTTAAGCCTGTTACTGCCTGTTACACAATTTCACACAAGACAACCACCCCCTGACCAACATTTTTTCGCGTGACATGATCATTTAGCTTATGAGTCACTTTTACCTTTGCAGTCTGGCTGGGCCAAAATGCAAAATGTAGACTTAACCTCATGTGTCAATCTCCCATTGTCCCATAGATTGTAAGCTTGCGAGCAGGGCCTTCTCACCTCTTTGTCTGTTTTACCCAGTTTGTTTATTAGTTTATTATGTTTGTCCCCAATTTTAAAGCGCTACGGAATATGTTGGCGCTATATAAATAAATGATGATGATGATGATGATGACTGTCTAAGATTATTCATTCAACAGGTATCTTTTGGAGTAATATTGGAGATCTCATGCTCACTTTTACCCACATTGATATCCCTTTCTCCTAAACTAATAAGACACTATCTTGACTCTCACCTATCAGCTAGTTTCTGGTTGGAAGACCCCATGTTACCAATCTGACCTTAACATGCTGTGGCAGAGGCATCAAATTAAATACATGCCCTGCATAATAAACAACTTAGCCCAATCCTTTTGCAAACTCTGGGAACCATTGGCACACTTTAACTTGTAGTAGCCCGTTTCAGTGTAACTACTGTAGTTTTGTTTCACAGCTGTTGTTAACCCACTAGGTGTCCTGCTGCATCATGCCGTCTACTCTTTTCCTCATTTTCACACAAATCCATGCTCCTTCCCATATCCTTCAAACCCATTCAAAAACTAGGTCTGCTCTAGGAGAGTTATACTGTCTTTTTGCTTGTATTGCTATGAGACATATGATCAACCTGCATGTTTAACATTTCTATAAGCAAAATCATTGTGCAGCTCAGTTGACCTTTCAATACATACATTATAAAAAAAAATGCTGGAGCTATTTTATTTTAAACCCTCAACTGTTAAACCTTGAAAAAACCTTGGTAAGAATGCTCCCATTATGAATAGTGGGCTCACGTTGCTTCCCAACAACCAAGAAAATAGAGAGTGCACCGCATACACAAATACCTGATATTATGTCTCATAATTGACCTTCACTAAGAAAACACCTTGTTTGCCTATAGCATTCTATGACTCATTCTCACATATAGGTAGCCTCTTGTCCTGTGCACGACCTGCTTCTGCTGTCTTGTAGGTAAAGCAGAACAACCAGTTTAAATGTCTACAATCACTTGTAGCCATAGCGTGAAATTAACATTGAATCATTTTTTAGTTACACTTTTCATTGCATTTTTGCAATTTATTATAAATTATAAACTTATTTCAAGGGGAGTCTGCACAATTTTCAATTATTTTCTCTAATTAATAGATAAATTATTTAAAGTATTTTTATTAAAGTGTCTCCAACACTGTATTTTTTTATTTTCTTATTGCTTCTGTTTAATATAAATATTGAGCGATGACTGTAAAAAAATATTGGTGTTACAGGATTTTATAAATAGTGCTAATACTGTCAGCAGAACTTATCATTCAATACAGTAACAGTATTTCCATTTTTTTCCTGAATCCCCTTATCTCCTCCCTGAGCTCTTCTTTCATCCTTAATTTTATTAAGGTGTGATATTTACCTCACAATACAATAGCATGGGTGCAGGACTTAGTGGTGAGGGGTATGTGTAATATAACTGAGGGGTGAGGTCAGGGCTGTAAAGAGGGTGGCGAGGGCTGTGCGACCACCCAGGGCACAAGTCTGATGGAGCACAATGGCCACCTGCTATTTGGCCATGAGCAGACCTCAGGTTATAGGAATGTTACTGCCACAAGGCTGCACCACAATTCAGCATCTGCCCGGCAAAACAAAAAAGGACGTCCGGCTCCCTGCAATGTTAGGATGTCATAATGATGTCAGTAGAGAGGGGCCAGGAAGAAGAATGCAAAGAGGAAAAAAGAAGCAGAGAAGAGGTCAAGAAGAGTAAAGAAGAAAAGAAGTTCATTACATTACTTCAGAGGAAACAGAGGTTTTTTTGTTATTGGCAGAAAAGTGGCTGGAGAGAACAGAGGAGTGGGGTGGCTGGAGAAAATAAAACCTAAATTATTTACTCACTGTTCATCTTTCCAGGGGGTAAACTACAACCAACAGGGCCCCAACATTCCAGGATCTGGCCAAACAGCAAGCCAGCTTAAGACATCAGCTGCATCACTAGGTAGTCAAAGTTGCGAGAACAGGTAGGAGAGTGCAGCACAGAGTTGGAGAATGGTCTTGTTAATGTAGAGGGCTAAACATGTCCCCACTGTATGATGGCTACGCCTGCCAGACAGTGTGCTGCCTCTCAGCATCTGCTCCCACAAAGATGCAGGGAGGGGAGGTGCCAGAGTTCTCTATTGCCCAGGGCACTAAAATATCTTGTTACGGCTCTGGGTATATCTTTAGTTCTGAAAAGGTCTAAAAATATATCAGAAAACAGGCAATCATGATATGGCAGACACAACTCTCTTAATTTGTTCATAATCTACACAGAGGGATCACAGAAATCCATGCTATATAACTATGCATTCACAAAAAACATGTAGAGCTCCCTTGATGGGAGAGCAATAGGGAATGCTGCCAGAGACCCTTAGGGGTTTTCTTAAATTCTGCAACGGGTTGGTATAGGGTTAGGGTACAGGATAGTGAGATTTTAGCCTGTAGTTCCCTAGCTTACACTTCCAATTGGTAATTTTATATTTACTATAAATTAAGTAAATTAGCATAGAGAAACAAAGATAATTACAACTGTGGAGAAACCTTGTTGGACAGGAACCTCCTTTAAGGAAATGCTGTTTTAACCATTGGATTGTTTAATTGATGTGCATGTTACAAATATTGTAATCAAATTTGGCAAATGTTTGTATTGTGATCATATGCAAATTAAGTTTTTAAAGTTTTGTTCATTTCTACTTACATTTATGCATGCTTGTTAGTGAGTGATTTGCATGTTTTCTATGAGTAATTTGCAATTCACTGTATGATATGATAATACTGTTCACTATTGGTGATTTGTATGTGCAATATCATTCCTAAAAATTGCTGTACTAATAAACCCCCCCCCTTTTTTCCTTTTTTCCTTGTTATCTGCTTCATACACCTCTGCATTTATAGTACGGTCTCCGAGTTGTTCTTTATCACGATACAATAGGGTTTTATATTTATTTTAAATTTTTTATTTTTTATTTTTATTTTTATTTTTATATTTATATTTATATTTATTTTTATTTATATTTTTATTTTTATTTTCATTTTCATTTTCATTGCTATATATATATATATATTTTTTTTCTCTATTATACTCTACAAGAGTTATTTGATTTTTATACTTCATTTATATTATTATTTTTGGGATACGTATTTTACATTACCACCTAGGTGACATAAAAGAAACCAAAGTTCTCTTTTTTACTTAGACCCAGCCTATCTTTGAGGCATGTTCATTTCCACCAATTAAAATATTATTAGGGAGGTGTCTAAAGCGGATGCTCTGTATATAAACACCGCCCCTTTTTTGGAATGGATCTACACATTATATTTTTATCCCTGAAGAAGCCTCCGATGGAGGGGTGAAACGCGTTGGTTACTAGTTTTTATTAATCTCTATCAAAACAGGTTTTACTCCTGTCTCATTTATCTACACATCATACAGCGCTGAACCATATTCAGGCTGTCCGATACCGGAAGTGCGGCGTTTGGAACGCAGGTTTGCGTTCCAACATACAGGAAGAGAAGGTGAGCTCACTGAAATCCAGCTACAGTCGGCGGTGCACCGTCTCCGGAAGGAGAGAGCCCCCATTCATAGCTTTGGAGGGCTTTACGGACTCTGACACTGGTATTGAACCTCCTATAAGATCTTTACAGAGGTAATCTTCATCTTATATATTTATCGCTGGAACTGTGTTTTTCAGTAGTATACATGACTGTTGTTTTTTTCTGACCATTCTGTCAGAGGGTAAAATGATATTTTCCCTCCTCGTTGTACATATTTTGGATTTGTTTATATGGTTATTTTGAATTTTCTTTTTTTCATCCATTTTGACCTTATACATATTTTTATTTTTATTTTTATTTTTATTTATTTTTTCATTTTTCAACCTTTTATTTTTTATTTTTTATTTTAATTTACCTTTTATATTTTTTTTTATTTTATAGCTTCATCCCAACATTATCGTTGAGTTATAGGATATTCAATAAACCCTTCTGGTTATTTTTCAAGTGCCTCCTGTTGTTGTTATTATATCTATTAGCATTCATCCTTGCCATATAGCCCTACTTTATTTCCGTTAATATACATTTTTATTCATAGCGCCGTGGGTCAATATTATGTTTACACTAAAAATTGCTGTATAGGAAAATGGTGCATGAGTTACTATAACATCTGCTTAACTTACTTCACTGTACCTTACAATACAGACATCAGCATAGTGGAGGCTCATTGGAAGTAGGAGAGAGCGATTTAAAGTATAAATAAATAATGGTACCAGATAATTTATCTCAGCTGAGGAACTCACTAGCAATTCGCAGAGTAAGGCAAAGTACTCTTTTATTAACAGGTGTTTATGAGGTTGGGACAAATCCTTTGCATAGTGAACTAGACAAAAGTCCCGAAGAATCCCATTGGCCAAGAAATAAAACAGACCTACCTCTATTATAAATATTAAAAGATATACTTAGCTAGTCAAGGTTTGTAACTGTATATGTATTTAACTACTCAGAACAGTAACTCTATTTCTCACTCAGAAAGAACTTCAGCTGATAAGCCTGTGAGATAGTATAAGTGAAATCGCCTCCCGTCAGGGATGGTAAAGACAAATACAGTAGAGCAAATTGAACATGCTTGGGATAGACATAAGGTTATCCTTACAAATAAATAAGGATCAAATAGGGTTACAGGTTACCAAAGGTTAAAAAATTGGCAGACTAGATGGGCCAAGCGGTTCTTATCTGCCATCAAATTCTATGTCTCTATGTTTCTAAACCAGTGGTGGGCAAAAGGCAACCTGCCGAGCCTTCACCCATGGCGGACTCATTCGAGTTAACTCATTCTCTGCTTTGTGATTTAATTTTGGAGCAGGTGGGCATTTGGGTGCATTTTGGGATAAGTGATGTTGGCGTGTCAAAGTTCTTTTCTGACTGTTTTTGTTTATTCTTGAAATGAAGGGTAACGTGCGGTCCTTAAAGTATATCGGGTTGGCCATCACTACTCTACACTCTTAGCAATCTAATTCTTACACACAGCCTTTTACATGTAACATCCCCTTATTATGGCTAAGGGTTATGTTCAATAACGCTTTGGGAGGAATTCAATTGACCGTAGTAAGAGTTATAGTGCGCAGGCCACGCTACTTTCACAAGTAACACGTCCTGCGCACTATAACTCTTACTACGGTAATAGTGCGCATTATTACCGCTAGTATGGTAATTTCAAAGTTGGTTTTAGTTCTCAGTTCTGAAAGCTGCGAGCAGAAATCTGCGTTAAGATTACCGTTCTAACACAACATAGATACACTAGTAAAGTGATATGTACTAGTAACCATATAATTTGAAGTATTAGTCTAATTTTTTTTACTATACTATTAAATTGACTTTAAAAACCAAACCCAACTCCTTATAAACTCTCACTGTATATTATACCTTTATATTTATCTCATAGCTCATTAAATTAATTTATAATAGGCATATATTAAATACTAAATAAAGCTCCTCACTTATAACAAACATTAACAGATCAAGGTTGTCACATATTTAAAATTTTACAGCTCAGATTGTTTATTTATTTTTTCTCCTTCAATTAATGGACAGACTTTCGTTGCTGCACATAAATCTTAGTGGGTAACTACTTTTTGATTATTTAAATGTGTATCTCACTTTCACTTTATCCGTAGCTGAATTGCATTTTAAGGCGTAGAAGATATATTTATCAGACATATAAGTCAGACTTTCAAATAAATATTTATATTGGTGTTGAAGATATATTGAATACATATATATGTGTATGTTATGGAATTTAGACTGTATGCTCCAATGGGGCAGGGACTGATGTGAGTGAGTTCTCTGTACAGTGCTGCGGAATTAGTGGCACTATATAAATAGCTGCTGCTGCTGATAAAATATACAGCAGATGTTTTTCAACATAATTTATGAACTGGTGAGTAATTGATATAAAAAATTCTCAGATGTACTCACAATATCCTATATTTGAATTTAATGAATAATGATCTGTTCTTCTCTTTATCCTTATGATATTACTCTTCATATAATTGACTCACCACAGATGTTTTTTTTCTTATAAATCTGTCTCTATCAATTTTCTTAAAGAAGAGAATATTGTTGCACTACTTAGACACACAAACTACACATCTCTTTATACATTTTATCAGTATCATGTTCTCAACATTTCTAGGTATATGTTGCAATCATTCTTTTATTGAGGTGCTACCATCCAGTATCCAAATAATCAGAAATAAACAAAAGGTGTCAGGCGCTGTCCCTGCTGTTTCCTGTCAGACGGGGACGGACGCCCCCAACTTCTGTCGAGCGGTCTGCTGCTTAGCAACAGGCCAGCTGCGGCTTCCTGTAGCTGCCTGTCGGGCGCATGCTCCCATCCCATTGCTAGGCAACAGGACGCTACTTTACCACAGCGTGCCGCCTCCTGAGTCCTCCTATCAGCTGCAGCTCTGCCCCTATTTAAACTTGTCTCTGGCGCCATTAGGGTGCCAGAGTAACAATTTTCATACCCTGAGTTCCTGGTTCTCCTTACTCCAGTTTCCTGAATGTGCTCCCAGTATTCCTGCTTCCTCGTTGTGACCCGGCTTGTCGACCATCCCTCGTTCTGTGTGATCCATATTGATCCGCAACCTTGGCTTGTTGACCATCCCTCTGGATTCTCCCTGGTACCTTGCATTCCCGATTTAGCTTGACCCGGACCGTCTGACCCTTCCACATTACACCGGTAACTGGCTAGCAGGACCGCGACCTGCGTACCCGGTGCAGCGAAGTCCAAACCTCCTTGAGGGGGTCCCTGGCGAATGCCAGGGGTCCGTTAGACTCCGCAACTGTTAGTTCAGTAGCGCTAATACCGGTGAGTGTCCTACTCCTGTTATTCTCAAGAGGCTATCAGCCTGACAGTTTACTCTGGCCATGACTGACGGTACCGGAGAACCCTCTGCTCGAGATCTCCTCCTCCATTTAGGACAGCGAGTGGAACAACAAGAATCCAACCAGGCGCAACTCGTACAGTGCATACAAGGAGTGATTTACCGTCTTGATTCCCTGAATATCCCTCAGGCGGCTGCTCCTACTCCTTCTTCTCCTTCTAGTGGGACTGTCGCTACTCCTAGGACCCTACGGATTCCCACACCTAAGAAGTATGACGGTAATCCCAAGGGTTGTCGCGGATTCCTTAACCAATGCTCCATCCAATTTGAACTGGCACCGTAAAATTTCTTCCGGAAATCTCTTCCGAAAGAGCTAAGGTAGCCTACATTATTTCCCTCCTCACTGGACAAGCCCTGGCCTGGGCCTCCCCGCTCTGGGAGCGAAATGATGTATCTCTCTATAATTCTGCCACCTTTATCGAGAACTTTCGAAAGGTATTTGACGAGCTCGGCCATGTGTCTTCCGCTGCCTCTAGTCTTCTGACCCTTCGTCAAGGTTCCCTCATGGCTGGTCAATACGCTGTTCAGTTCCGTACCTTTGCCTCTGAATTGGGGTGGAATGATGAGGCTCTGACGGCTACCTACTGGCAAGGTTTGTCTGATCCTATTAAGGACGCCCTCGCCTCCTGAGATCTTCCCACCAAACTTGACGAGTTGGTATCTCTTAGCATTAAAGTGGACATCCGCCATCAGGAGCGTTCTGCGGAGAGAAACCAGGACCGCCGCTCTGTTCGTTTGGCTCCCCACTTTCAATCTCCAGTTCCTTCAGCCGAAGAACCGATGCAAATTGGGTGCTCTCGCTTGTCTCGGGATGAAAGGGAGCGTCGGATTAGGAATCGCCTGTGTCTGTATTGCGGGGAATCCGGTCACCTTTTGTCTTCTTGTTTAAAGAGGCCGGGAAACTCCACTTCCTAGGCAATGAAAGGGAGGTTGTCCTAGGATCCAGTCTCCATACTCCCTACTATCCTAAGGATACCAACTTCCTGATGCCAGTCACCCTCAGGTCTTCGGATGCCTCTCTGGAATGTTCCGCCTTCGTGGATTCTGGATCCGCAGGGAACTTCCACTCTGGTGTCCAAGCTTCACATACCCTGTTGTCTATTGCCGCAGCCATTGGTTCTGACCGCAGTTGACGGTAACCGAGTCAGCAACGGTTGCATCACCTGTATCACCTCTCCAGTTCGGTTGCAGGTAGGGGTTCTTCACCATGAGTGGATTAGGTTCCTGGTCATTCCGCAGTCCGTCAACTCTATCATCTTAGGGTTACCCTGGCTCAGGACGCATTTGATTGGCTTCATGCCCAGGTATCCTCCTGGGGTACTTCGTGTTTTAACCGGTGTCTCTCAAAGGTATTCCCACCCACCCGCCCACCTTGTCTCTCTCTTTAATCCCAGGTCAAGCTTCTGGAGTCGTATTTGGAGTTCCTTGACGTATTCAGCAAAACTGCCGCTGAGAGTCTTCCTCCACATCGTGCGTGGGATTGTCCCATCGAGCTGGTGCCCGGCAAAACTATTCCTAAGGGTAGAATTTATCCACTTTCCCTACCAGAGACAAAGGCTATGTCTCTGTATATCTCTGACAACCTTCAAAGAGGATTCATCAGGAAGTCTACCTCTCCCGCAGGAGCTGGATTCTTTTTTGTAAAGAAAAAAGATGGCTCCTTAAGACCCTGTATTGACTATCGTCGCCTAAATGCTATTACTATCAAGAATCGCTACTCTCTTTATCTTATTACAGAGCTGTTCGATCGCATTCGGGGTGCTAAGATCTTCTCGAAATTGGATCTCAGAGGGGCTTACAATTTAATACGTATTCGGAAAGGTGACGAGTGGAAAACGGCATTCAACACCCGCGATGGGCACTACGGGTATCTAGTTATGCCTTTTGGGCTCTGCGATGCCATCTTTCAAGATTTCGTCAACGAGATCTTCAGGGATCTTCTGTATCAATTCGTGATTGTCTACCTGGATGATATTCTAATATTCTCATCCGATCTATACTCTCATCATCTTCATGTTAAAACAGTCCTCTCTCGTCTCAGGAGATATTCCCTATATTGTAAATTGGAGTTAAACTCAAATTCTCCTCCGGCTATCACCCTCAGACGAACGGACAAACGGAGCGAGTGAATCAGGACCTAGAATGTTTCCTGCGGTGCTTTGCCTCTGATCATCAGACTTCCTGGAGTGATCTCCTTTACTGGGCTGAATTCACCCACAACAACCTCCTACATTCCTCCTCAGGCCATTCTCCATTCTTCGTTGTCTATGGGAGACATCCCACGCCTCCTCTCTTATCCGAGGCTCCACCTTCTCAAGTCCCGGCTGCTGACTCCCTCATCCATGACCTTTCTCATATCTGGACTCAAACTAAAATGGCACTGTCTACTTCTGTGCAACGACATAAGAGAGCCGCTGACCGTCATAGGAGAAATTTTCAGTGCGACCTGAATGAATTTCAATTTAAAGCAGGAATTTCGGGACCACACAGGTTAACTACGGTTAACCTGTGTGGTCCCAACATTGCCGTGGTCCTGTCATTTTTTCATTAAATCGTTTTTTTCTTGTAGGTCTTCTCCGTGTCGGAGTTCTCGTCTTCGTGGAGCCGTACCCAACCCCCTGAGATAGACAGACAGTTTTCTGAAATTTTGCGTGTTTTCAACCACAGCAGTGCAGCCCTCCATCATGGCTTGGCACTCCACAATGTTCGCTATCTTTTGCAGGCTGTGCCCGACCTTGAGTGCCAGCGAGGGCGTCTTAAATGTACCTGTCTTCTCGTCATGGCCAGCTACCAACTTCACAGCGTCTACTATGTGCAGAAAATTTGATGGGGTGGTACAGTCTTCCATCCTTTCCAAAGGGCTAGTTCTTCTGGCCTGTAGCAGTAGCCTGCCCATTTCTCTAAGCTTCTGACTGATTTACTCGTGCCTGCCAACATTTGAATGGTGTACTGGCCTCTAGCGGTGGGATGAACACACACTTTCTCCCCTCCACATTGGACACATGCACACTTTTGTTCCGACAAATGTGACTCGCGGGGACATGCCAGATTTTTATGCTGAGCATATCAGCAAGGTCCACTGCATTGATTATCCTTGAGAAGCTTTGTGGGGACCTCAATTTTCATCCCCACTACTACTCAGGTGTTGGTATGTAAACAGGTCATCGTCCCCACAAGCATATGAATGCAAGTACGCACACACACACACACACACATACAGTGGTCGAAGTGGAAATTTAGAAGTGCTGGTATGAAACTTCCACTTTACAACGACTGGCCGGGCCCCCCAAAAGTTTAGAGATTTTGATAGAGTAAAATTAACACTATTGTATAATATAAAACATATGAAATGATGCAAGGCTCTGTGACCCACACCTCTGCTGTGTCAAATTACCTTTACTCCTAGTCCCTCCACCTCTCCCTCATGTCTCCTTTGTGTACTTACATTTTCCTTCAAATCTCCATAATATTATAATAAAACTTTCCAAAATATCTCCCTTATATAATCCTATCCTCCATATTAACCTTTCCCTTTCCTTTATCTGTTTTATTTCTCTGTTCCTATGTGTCCCTATCTTCATTGTAGGTACCCCCTCTCTTCCTCCCTCCCTGTTCTCCCCTGTGCTACACATCCTACTTCTCTCACTCCTCCCTTTCTCCTTGATCCTCTCCATCTTCTTGCTCCTATTATTCCCTCTCACTAGTGAATCCTCCTCCATCACACTGTGCCCCCTCTTCCATCACACTATGCCCCCTCATCCATCACATTGTGCTCCTTTCATATCACACTGTGCCCCCTCCATATCACACTGTGCCCCCTCCAAATCACACTGTGACCTCATTCATTTCCCTGTACTTCCTCCATCACCCTGTGCCTTATCCATCACCCTGTGCCCTTATTATCAACTTTGCCCTCCATCACCCTATTTTCCCTGCTAACCCCCTCCATTATGAGCTTCTTTCTTCTGTCTTCTGTCTCCTGCTTGTCCATGGGAGCTGCATCCGACTACAGCTCACTGCTCCTTTCTGCGTCTCTCCTCACTGACAGTGTCGGGAAGTGATGATGTTCAATTCTAATAAGTGGTATCCCAAGTAGATATTAAACAGTATCATATGGAAGAGATATATATTGAATCCTTGCCTCACTAGCCCCTTTTAAGTTTAAAATGTTTTTAATATTTCACTTTTTTAGTATTAATTATTTTAAAAGGTATTGAATAAAGGTTACATTTTATTGTGTTCCTTTTTTTGTCCGGGTTGGTCAAGAAAAATGTCCAGTAGACTCCATTTGTTTCCCTGGCATTAAACCCTATGACCTTTTTCAACATTTTTTAGAGTGCCTCACATGATAAGTAGTTATTTTTCTTTATGTGTGCAATTAGACTCTGTCTGACAGTCTGAATTGCCAGTTACAGTGTGGAGGAGTGTCAAATTGTTTGTAAGTTTAAGTGGGCATGTGGAGAAGTATGAGGAGCTGTCATGTGGGGAAGTGTGTGGTGGGGTATGGTGGGAAGTCTGGGTGGCATGAGGGAAAGTCTCTTGGGCATGTAAAGGGCATGTGGAGAGGTCTGATGGGTATATCAGGAGCATGAGCGAAGGATTGAGGGACAATTAAGGAGGTCTGCTGGACCTGTGGTGAAGTGTGTGGGGCATGTGGAGAGATCTTAGTGGCATGTGGGGAGGTATATGGGGAAGTCTAATGGCATTTGGCAAGGTCTGATGGTGTATGGAGAGGTCTGATGGGCATTTCCGGGGCATGTGGGGAGGGAGGTCTGATGTGCATGTAAAGGGCATTAGGGGAGATCTGATGGACATGTAACGGTCATGTATGGATGTCTGGGTAGTATGGGAATGTCTGGGTGGCATGTGGGAAAGTGTGAGGGGCATTTGAGGAGGTCTGAGGGGCATGTTGGGGCATGAGGAGACATCTGCATGGCATGTGGGGAGTATTCGAGCACATGAGGCATCTGAGATGTTGTGGGAGTCTGAGAGCCTGTGGGTGTATTTTGTGACAAATGGGGGTCTGAGGGCATGTGGGGTAATTTTGGAACAAGAGAGAGGCATGGGGGTGTAATTTGGGATGAGTGATCTGGGGGTGTTTTTTTTCATTTTGAAAAATTAAGGGTAATGTGCAGTCTCTTTTGAATGTTGGTTGTATGAGTTATATACTGTGCGATATGTGTTATGCATTATAACAGATATAAAAGAACAGCACAGTGCTCCAACAGGGGTGGGACATATCATGCGCTTGCTCAGGGTGCTATGACTGGGTACACAAAGCCTGGAGAGATGGGGTTGAAGCAGGGAGGGGGGAGTACTCCTTGTTTCATTTGCACTGGGCCCCATAATTCATGCTGGCAGCCCTGACCTGGTGTCTTGTTAGGTATCAAAAGTTACTCCAGGTACAGGACATAGGACACGAGCAGGAGCTCATTGAAGCAGCAATGTTTCCCCATAGGTGACAAAGTTATCACAGTTGAAGTTGCTCTGCATTCCAATACAAGTCACAGAACAGCACCGGCAAATTCATCCCTGATATCAGATTTCATAAATTCATATCTATCTGATCACTTTTGGGTCATGATCTTGACACTAGCTAACTAAAAATCCAGAAAACAAAGCACTCCTAACTTATAAGCTTACTTAGAATGGGTGCTCTTTCACTATTTAGGAGTGAACTCAGACTCCATCCTGCTGGCAAATGTCTGGTTGCACTGTGTTCCTTTTACCCACTACAGTGCTTGCAGAACTTTCTAAGGAACAGATAACACTGATACTAGTGTTTCCTAGGCCCACCTCTGCCCCATGTTGGGATCCTCTAACCCAGGATGCAGTGCGCACATGTGCAAAGCACCGTCAGCGCGTAAACGCCATTTTCACACTTAATTTGCAAAGTTTCAGTTCTTTGTACCGCGTTTGCTACCAAAAGTAGCAACTAGCAACTTGACCCATGACTTGCACCATAAGTGGTGCATCACCAGGACCACAGAAGCAGATGAGCCCTTACATTCAGAAAAATAACAATCTGCTACCTGTCCTATCTATCCTTGGCTAGAGACAGAAAAATGATGCAGTAGAGAGGAGGAGCTACACGATATATATGACCTGGGGGCAGTTCTATTTTTCTCTGTCTACCTGAGGCTAGAAGGGACTAACCTATAGTAATGGCGGAGGAGTGAATAGGTATATAATAAGTATATTAAAACACTATTTTATTTATTTTAATATTTAAATATTTGTATATATTAAGTGGCTCTTTACCCTTAAATAGACTTCTGAGTGTGCGTTCAAGACTGTATTTCCTGTACTGTAACTTAAAAACCACATATAATGGTTTTAGGAAAAAAGTAGGATAATTGCCTGAAAAAAAAAGATAAACAAATAGCAAGAGCAAAACATAAAAAACAGTTCCACTTTGCCAGTCAAAAAAGAAAAACATAAAAAAACCATAAAGCTTCCATGGTGAAAGAAAAGCATAAATCTCATTGACCATGCTTAAGAAAGACATATCTGGCTAGTAAAACTTAACAGAGGTACAAGTGTCACCTTTCTATTAGTTATTGCCCAATATTGATTCTCCTGTTATCTCTCTATCATTGTTTACTTAGCTAAGAACTCTGATTTAGGAGCCTATTTATTAATCCTCATTTTCATTGAAATTCCCCGAAAACAGACACAAATCAAAGTGTCATGTGCAAGCTAATTTTTAGGCATATAAATCTGCAAATATGTGTTTGTGAATTAATTCCTAGAAATAATTGACATGGCTCAGAGGAGCAGGTTTAAATCAATGTGTTTTGTTTATGTTAAACTCTCCAGAGGGGGCTAGTAGATGAGAGCCTGAATCCATTGTAGCACCTTGTATCACTTATGGCAGGTCGCAAACGTGAAAGCCTTTGAAAATATCACTTTCAAGACAATGAAATCTAACACATGTCTGGGAGGCCCCAGACATGCTGACTCCAGAGACAGGGTTATATGTTAATGACAAATTCAAGCTGAGTGAGCCCTGCAGCTTGTTTTTAAAACTGCACTGTGACTGTAAGAATTTGTTCACTTTTGGGGAGTCAATCTGATATTGAAGAGTGTCCCATTTTTCCTGCTTCTCCCAGCACCAGAAACTTGATTATAAGTGAGTTATCAATTCAGTGTTTTATACTTTTTATTTAAACGACTGCATTATATTTGTATGCCTTTTATTAACTGTTTTATCTTAAGCACTGTGGATGTATTTTCCATATTACATTACACTTAATAAGTTCAAGTCTCAGGGGTATATTTACTAAATTGCGGGTTTGAAAAAGTGGAGATGTTGCCTATAGCAACCAATCAGATTCTAGCTGTCATTTTGTAGAAGGTACTAAATAAATCAAAGCTAGAATCTGATTGGTTGCTATAGGCAACATCCCCACTTTTTCAAACCCGCAGCTTAGTAAATCTAGCCCTCAGTGTTCTTACGAATTCACGCGACAGTTTGGTCAAGAAGCTACATAATTGAAATGAGGAGAACATTTGTGGTTTATGTTAACTCTGATTAAAGTAAATTGTGCTAGATTAATGCTAGGGAGAACCGAAGGCTTCCTAAATAAGAGTGTCAGCTCTTCATAAAAACATCCTTGGCGGTGGCATAGTTGGTAGGGCAAAGCTAGTGTGGGACATAAATAGGGAAGAATTTAATCATTTTAGACAGACCAGGTGGTTGTTTTTTGTTTAACCCTGTGTTACACACGCATCACGTACGCACAGGTGAGTGCTGTTCGTGACAAATTGGTGGCAAGCTTGTGGGATATATTTTTCATTTTTTTTAGAACTTAAGTGAATTAGGGTTGTGTGATTCCTGAGAGAGAAAATACAGACTTTTTCACCAGAGACTGAACTCAATGCTTAAAACATTAAAAGACATACAGCAATTTGTTTCTTTCCTGTTTTTATTATCTTGTTTTTATTAAACTGTGGGAGATGGCTGCTGCATATAAATGTATGGCCAAGGATACGCTCATTGCACAATGTGAGGAAAATGTAATTCCCAGCCATGGCAAAAGCAGAGAGCAATTGATTGAAGCCCTCTTGCAGAGAGATTAGCATCAAGTCATAGATGTGTCCCAGGAAGGGCACAGCCCAGATTCAGAAGCGGATCTGACTGTGCATATTGCTTCAAACGGTGGACTGTTAATTTCGGATGATTCTAATAGTTCACGTGTGGACACTGCTATGGACGTTTATTGGCACACTGCCCTAAAACATCTGGGGCCAGCAGACATTACAACCAAAATGCAGCTTATACAGCAGTACCAGAAGAACGAAGCTGCAGAATGCCAGCGCCAGTCTGCGGAGAGGCATGCTGCTATGGAGGCAGCGGAGAGGCATGCTGCTATGTAGGCAGCAGCACGCCAGGCAGAAAGAGAAGCTGTCGAGCGAGAGGCGGAGAGGCGGTACCAGCTGGTGCTTGCCAAGCTCCAACACCAGCCAGAAGCCAGAGAGGCTGGTATCGGCAGACCCCGTCCAGAGAATTTACCTGTATTGGAAAAAAATGGGGATTTGGATGCTTTTTTGCGAGGATATGAAAAGACGGTATGCCGACAGTATGGACTGCACAAAAATCAGTGGGCTCAATATTTGACCCCTGGTTTGCGAGGTAAAGCGTTAGAGGCCTTTTCCAGATCTTCCATCTGGGATGGCCGGAGATTATGAGGCAATCAATAGTGCCCTACTACAGCGTTTTAATATCACCCCGAAGGCGCACAGACAGAAATTCATGGCCAAGGTCTATCTTGACTGGGGTGCTGGAAGAGGTCTAAGGGAAGTAGGGGTATCAGACCATATTCCTACCAATGTTTTGCTTGGAACCGATTTAGGCAGGATGTTATCTCATTATGTCGCTAGTAGTGATGTTGTGGACTTTGAACCTAACCATGTTTTTTCCCAGCTACCAGGATGTAACAGAGAAAATGTTTGTTCAGTTGTATCTGAAGTTTGTAAACTAGGATGTGACAAGGAAATTGATTGCTCATTTGTACCCGACCTAGGAAAACTGTCTGTATCCAAGGAGGTAGGGGATGTAACTCAGTGTCAGTGGTCACATGCAGGCAAGCAGTGCAGGATAGGCCCTCACAATTAACTCCTGAGGGAGAGGTAAGGGGGCTGCCAGTAGAAAGCCACTCTGACCCAGAAACTCCCCCTCTAACCCCCTTCCTCCAGCTCCTGCAATGATAGATGTGTCTGATTACAATATGGTAAATTGTGTTGTGTTGCAATCTAACCCTGTCCCTTTACAGACTCCCTGTCCTGAGATAAAGGAAATGGGCAATAGTGTTATCAATGCTGCATATTATACTGATTTGGGTAAAATACATGTGCAATCTGTGCTAGTTGAGATTGTTATTGAGTCTGATGAGTTCAGAATTAACCAAGTGTGTTCTCAGGTAATGTGTACTGAAGTAAGGGCAACATGTGACTGGGAAGGAAGGCAGAGGAAAATTGTGCATCAATCTGTGCCTGAACCAGCATGTCCCAAAACTGTAGTGGACAATGGGGGTCCCACGTACCGGAGCTTAAGAAGGAGAAGTTGGGTAACTCAGCTAGTTCTCTTGAGGTTTTGGTAAAGACAGATTTGAGAGAATCACAGGCAGATGGGGCCCACCTTGAACCTTTATATACTAAGCCAGGTGAAGGAGTAGTGTGGCAGAATGTGGAGGAACAGCTTAACGGGGAGGTAGTACTAGGGGTTAGTGTGTACCCATCTGTACCAAAATTAGTGGGCTCCCCAATATCTAAGTTTAGGGGAAAGGAAGGTGCTTGGTCCCGTAGGCCCCAAGAAGAGACCCAGCTAGGGATAGAGAAGAGATTATTGCGGGAGGTTACCTCCAGACTTTACCCTGTTCCTACAAAGGAAAGTCGAGAACAGGTATTGTGTCACAGGGACAAGAGTCAGATTGAGTGGGAGACAGGACAAAGAGATGGTATACCATGTGTTGTCCCCGATTTCACAGAGACACAAATCAAAGTGTCATGTGCAAGCTAATTTTTAGGCATATAAATCTGCAAATATGTGTTTGTGAATTAATTCCTATAAATAGTTGACATGGCTCAGAGGAGCAGGATTAAATCAGTGTGTTTTGTTAATGTTAAACTACCCAGAGGGGGCTGGTAGATGAGAGCCTGGATTCATTGTAGCACCTTGTATCATTTATGGCAGGTTGCAAAAGTGAAAGTCTCTTTCAAGACAATGAAATCTAACACATGTCTGAGAGGCCACAGACATGCTGACTGCAGAGACAGGGTTATATGTTAATGACAAATTCAAGCTGAATAGGGTCACAGGAAAATATCATATCATTTTCTCCAATATTATACTTACCAGAGGCATGTGTGGTATGCAGATAAAGGGGAACTTATGACCTGTTGTGTAGAGATAAAATCATGTTTGTAAGTCACACTGGTGAAAAGTTAGGATAGGGTAACAAAAACCTGACTTAAAAGGTGTTTTCTCCAGCAGAGTCATAAAACCCTAATTTGCATTCTCACAGACCATTTTGTTCTAACATCACAATAAGGGGGGCTGTGGGCCCTGCAGCTTGTTTTTAAAACTGCATTGTGACTGTAAGAATTTGTTCACTTTTGGGGAGTCAATCTGATATTGAAGAGTGTCCCATTTTTCCTGCTTCTCCCAGCACCAGAAACTTGATTAGAAGTGAGTTATCAATTCTGTGTTTTATCCTTTTTATTTTATAAGAAACTATTGCATTATATTTGTATGCCTTTTATTAACTGTTTTATCTTAAGCACTGTGGATGTATTTTCCATATTACATTACATTTAATAAGTTCAAGTCTCTGTGTTCTTACGTATTCACGCAACAGTTTGGTCAAGACGCTACATAATTGAAATGAGGAGAACATTTGTGGTTTATGTCATACTTGCCAACTCTCCCGGAATGTCCGGGAGACTACCGCATTTTGTGAGAGTCTCTCGGACTCCCGGGTGAGTGTGGCAATCTCCCGAATTCTGCCCACTTCATTAGGAAGTGCCCCACTTCCTAGTGAAGTGGGCATAATTAGGTCCCAAACGGGCGATTCCCGATGAATCGCTACGTTTAGCCCCACCCCCTACTGTCAAATGACGCGTTTGCGTCATGCCGCCACAGTGGGCGGGGCAAAAATGCCGCTATTTTTGGTGCCCCGCCCCCCTCATGCCCACCTCCACTGGCAGGCTCCTGGAAGAGAGCTGAAGAAAGTTGGTAAGTATGGTTTATGTTAACTCTGATTAAAGTAAATTGTGCTAGATTAATGCTAGGGAGAACCGAAGGCTTCCTAAATAAGAGTGTCAGCTCTTCATAAAAGCATCCTTGGTAGTGGCATAGTTGGTACGGCAAAGCTAGTGTGTGACATAGATAGGGAAGGATTTAATCAGTTTAGACAGACCAGGTGGTTGTTTTTTGGTTAACCCTGTGTCACACATGCGTCACGCAGGCTCAGGTGAGTGCTGTTCGTGACACAAAGTATTGTGCAAATGTATCAACAGCTTTGCATTTTTTTTGAAAATACAGAGCAGTCCCCATATAGATATATATGGGGACGGTAATTTACCACAATTTAATAAGGCATTTACACATAAGGTAATGTACGCCAGCTCAGGCACATACAGCTCAAGCTGGGGTACATTACCGTATGTGTACATTTTTAGCTCTGCTCTATGGGGAGAGCATTGCGGTAGAGGTATCTTTGGATCACTCACCGCATCTTACTACTCTCCTGTCACTATCACAAAGATGGCCATGCGATCGTGACCATAGAAAACATAGTATAGAGGTTTTCACAGGAACAGCAGTTTTTCGTGACTGCTGTTACTGTTGAAGATTTTTAAGAAATACACACAATCTTTCAATCCTTTTTTTTGCGATAAGGATTGAAAATGTTCATGTTAAAAATGCAGTCATTAATAAATAGGGGCTTTAATTTCTCACCATTATATTACTATACATTTACAGGTAGGAGGACTTCAGAACACCCTAGACACATTACTTGTGCAGATGACAGTAACACATACTTACCAACTTTTAAAGACAGCCGTCCGGGAGTGGGTCCGTTGAGGGGGCGTGGCCACGCGGGGATGCACCGTTTGGCTCCGCCCCCTGTCAATCATGAGACATTCTGGCCAATCGCAGCAGGGGGCGGGACCACGATGCCGCGGTTAGCCCCGCCCCCACCATCTACAACAACGGGGAGACGCTGGATCCGGGATTTTTGCCTGCTCTCTCGGGAGTCCGGGAGAACTGAGAAAAATTCGGGAGTCTCCCGGACATTCCGGGAGAGTAGGCAACTATGCAGTAACACTGTGAGAGCAGTGAGACTGACTTATACTCAATGAATTATAATACTTCATTGTGAATCAGGTTTCTGATCTAAACCACATAGTAAATACCCAAACCATACTAAGCAAGTGACAATTTATACTCAGAGGGAGTTATAGCACACTACAGGGCTGTTCTATATAGTAACTAATAAGCAAGCTTTGAAGATGAACGTATGTAGACTGTCCGGTGTTGCAACAACAACAAAACTACTATGTTTTAATGTCACACCTGAATACATAGTCCTTGCTCACGTCCTGTCATCTACAAAATGCCTATTGACTTGTTACTAGATAATCAGCCTTTCACTGACAATTTAAAAGAGGACAAATAAGATATTACTTATACATAAAGAGTTCACATAATGATTTATCTTACGTTCTTTCAATTAGATGGACAACAAAGCAGGGCTGTCTTTCCCCTGGGCATACTGGGCAGTTGCCCGGAGGCCCCACGAGTATAGGGGACCCATAGGCAGGGCTCAATAGAAAAACAAATCTATTCACCCATGTATCAAGGCACAGCTGTACAGCATGTTTTTTTTAATATTTAAACACTGATTTTTGTTGCAGGTACCAATAAATATAAACTTAATTTTATTGATAATTTACATTTTTATTCCTGTGTGTGTTTGTACAGGTAGGGGCCCAAGTGCACTGCTTTGCCCGGGGGCCCATAATGTTGTTAAGATGGCCCTGCAACAAAGCAACATGTTATAGCCAGAAAATGGGCACAATAGCATAAATGACAATAATATATGTACAAATAAACTACTTACAGACTACAGTAGCAGGCAGAGAGTAACTGCAGCCGTCTGACAACAAAATATTTTTCTCCACCCACTTCCATTTAATGTTTTAACCTGTAATCACATAGAGCTACAGAGATACATATTATGTTGTAAATGCTGTACTAAGAACTTATAAATAACGTATATAAGTTACAGCTAAACACCTTATTAACTAGAAAGCAGTACAGCATGAATTTACTTACACAAATATGAAATAGCCACAAAGGGTAATTTAGTTACACAGCGTAGCTCATACTTGCCAACTTTTCCTCGTTGGCTTCAGGGAGATCCCGGGGGAGGTGGGCGTGCGGGGGTGGGGCTTGACTAACTACATTGTGCAATATTTGCATCATTAAGCCCCCCCACTTATCTATTGCGGTGGCGATAACTGGGAGGTCTCCCAGAAATGCGGGAGTCTCCCAGACATTCTGGGAGAGTAGGCAACTATGCATTAAAGAAAAGCAGCTAATGAATCTCTAGAGACTGAAATGTCTTTTACATTTCTGTCTCCATTACTGAAGTCCTGTTGTCTTACCTGTCAGTCTTTGATTAAATCGTGGTCTCCATGAAAATGGCCACCTCCATAGGCATCAATACATGGACATAGGACACAATTTCTGAACTGTGTCATCATGCCACAGATGGCAAAGCCAACCACGTCTTGTACTGGCTCAGCATCAGGGAGAATGCCAGACTCTTCAGGGAGTGAGGGAGATCACCCCTATTTCAGGGAGTCTCCCTGACATTCAGGGAGAGTTGGCAAATATGGCGTAGCTGTACTCTATTTCTGTAAAACACAGGGGCTGTTAAAATTGCCTATAGAGATATTTTTTTCACCCACCCACCCGCAGAGAGCTCATTGTATTAGGTGGGGGGGATTAAATGTTTTACAGTAACATAAGCAAAGGCTTTTTTTTTCTATTTAAAACTAAGCAAGGAGTTTGCCAAAATGGCAACGATATCTATACTTCATTATTATTCCACTTCAAATATATTTTGGTATCTGATCAATAATTTGTGTAAGCTTTGTACTCTGAGAATGAAAGGGTTAAACCAGAACATAAACGTGCAAGGTTGCATGCAGCAGTTTCCTTCTAGTGCAAAGCTGCCT
The DNA here is from genome assembly GCF_038048845.1 of Mixophyes fleayi. NCBI lineage: Eukaryota > Metazoa > Chordata > Amphibia > Anura > Limnodynastidae > Mixophyes > Mixophyes fleayi. The sequence continues at coordinate 93,504,975 of NC_134408.1, read as the reverse complement.
GTAAATGTTTCCTTTCCAGAACAGGATTTTCCTGTTTTCGGTTCCAGAATGGATGGAACATTATTTCTGAGGTATCTATACCTGTTGACTTGAAGTGTTTCATGTGATAATATCATACCTCTCTACATTTAGAATCCCAAAGGAGAGACAAAATAAGCCCCAACCCCTGCCCACCCAAACTCTGCCCACAAATTTACTGCTAAACCCCACCCCTTTTGCAGTCTGAAAATCGGGTTGTCATTGCTGCCCCATCTCCTTTTTCAACATTGCTGCCCCCCTCTCCTCCACCACACGTTGTCCCCCTCTCCTCCACTATTATTTCTATTTCAGCAATGACAATTAGCAATGGAGCTCTACTGTTGCGTGTTAGCAATATAACACTGTACAATGTGACTGCAGATTTAGACCTAGACTGCCAGCCCTATTATTTCTATTTCAGCAATGACAATTAGCAATGGAGCTCTCCTGTTTGTGTGTGAGCTATATAACACCGAACAATGTGACTGCAGATTTAGACCAAGACCGCCAGCCCTATTATTTCTATTTCAGCAATGACAATTATCAATGGAGCTCTCCTGTTTGCATGTTAGCTATATAACACCGAACAATGTGACTGCAGATTTAGACCAAGACCGCCAGCCCTATTATTTCTATTTCAACAATGGCAATTAGCAATGGAGAGGTGGACCTCTCCTCTTTGTTACCTATATAACACAGTACAATGTGACTGCAGATATAGACCAAGACTGCCAGCCCTATTATTTCAATATCAGCAATGACAATTAGCAATGGAGCAATGAAGCTCTCCTGTTTGTGTGTGAGCTATATAACACCATACAATGTGACTGCAGATTTAGAAGATCAAGGCTGTCAGCCCTGTTATTTATATTTCAGCAATGACAATTAGCAATGGAGCAATAAAGCTCTCCTGAATGTCACTGAAGACTTTGAAGAACACTGCTACCCCCTCCTCTTTCTTTTCTACCTATGTTGCTGCCCAACTGCACTAGAGACCGCCAAGAACCGTGCTACCCCTTTTGTGTCCCTCTGTGAAATGGCGCCGGATTGCCGTGGAGGGCGGTACTTACAGAATCCAAAACTCGCATGATCCGACAACGTAACGATAACGTTTTGCCTTGATTTCAATTCCGAGGACGCGCGAAAATAACGAGCAAGATCTGCTAAGTTTGGGTGTGTTCGGTTCTCGGGGAACTGAGCCTGAGCATTTCTAGTTAGAACATGTGATTCCAAAACTTTAACTAAGTGAGCAAAAAACATATACATTAATGTTTGAACTCTTTTAAACAAAATAAAACTTTCCAAAGGTGAGAATTAGTGAATATCTTTCTTCTTTCATAAAGTAGTCCAGATGAATTAAAGATATAAAACCACGAGAATATTTTACTTGCTCCTTGAGGAGCAGCAATGAGAATAAATAAATAGACTGTTTATGAAAGAAAGCATCCTACTGACATACTGATATACAATCTAAACACCAAAAGAAAAAGATTATTCCTATAGCGGGCACTTATGAGCTAGTACATAAAACATACATTTTATTGGACTACATGAAAATGTGAATACAGATTCTATGGGGGAATTCAATTATAGTAAATTAGAAAACATGGGGTCTGATTCATTAAGGAACTTAAATTAAGAAACTTCTTATTTAAGTCTCCTGGACAAAACCATGTTACAATGCAAGGGGTGAAAATTAGTTTTCTGTTTTCCACATAAGTTAAATACTGACTGTTTTTTCATGTAGCACACAAATATCAACTCTAAATTTCAGTGTACAAATAAGCTATCAAGTATTTGTGTGCTACATGAAAATACAGTCAGTATTTAACTTATGTGCAAAACAGAAAATGTAACATGGCTTGTTCAGGAGACTTAAATAATAAGTTTCTTAATTTAAGTCCCTTAATGAATCAGGCCCATGAACTTTATATATATATATATATATATATATATATATATATATATATATATATATATGTATCCAAAACGATTTCCCTCAGAGACTTAGGGGTATAATTACTAAATTACGGGTTTGAAAAAGTGGAGATGTTGCTTATAGCAACCAATCAGATTATTGCTGTCATTTTGCAGCATGTACTAAATAAATGAAAGATACAATATGATTGGTTTCTATAGGCAACATCTTCACTTTTTCAAACCCGCAGTTTAGTTAATATACCCCTTAGTTCTTTTCCCTCATATTCACTTCTTTAGTTATATATTCTACCTGAACACATGCAATTCCAGAGATACATGTGTGGTTTAACCTGACAGCTTGTAACACTTATTTATTTCACTGTGATATAACTAAATTAATTTCCAAAATAATTTGTGTTTATATTAGGCTAACCTTCCGTACTGAATGTCTGATAATGCAGTTGACCGTGTTGCTATCCACCTTGGTAATTCATATATCCATCTACAGTACTCTTCTATGATGATTGCACATAGGTTCCATGATCATCAATTTTAATTAGAAAATTCTGTTCCCTGTGAGATCCTACCTCACAGGCTGAACATATTGTAACTGTGCTTATATAATGAAGTGTATCCTGGTATCTTATATTTATTTACATATTCACATAAACAGTGATGTTGGGACCTACAGGTCATTCGGGAAAGTCACTCCGTAACATGATGTGACCTTGTGTACTCAATGGGCGTTTTGCCTTGATTGCTTTATCAAGGGTTGAACCCAATCGATGGGTTCAATAACTATTTATTACCAAACATAGGCATTAACAGGTTAGGGAGTAAGATCGATATCAATTCTGGCTTTATCTGGAGGTAGGTAAATTGGTAAAAGAACACCATCTGGAGGGAGTTAAACCAGACTTGTGAAAACCAGAGACTATCCACAAGCTCATCAGAGCTAAGGACACGATGGAGTCTATTCTTGGGATCCTTGCTGCTACTGCAAACTTTATCTCCAAAGAGCTCACTAACAGACACCAAGGCCTGGCAAGCATGTCTATACAGGGGGGTTTGCCCATAAGAACTTTCATGTACCGACCAAACCTGTACACATATAGACATTACTCCTGGTGATTCATCAATAGGGGAACATCCAAGCGCCCCTTTTGGGATTATGTTTCTCTACAGACAATTTTGGATGCCATTGAACATGAACTCAAAAAGAATGTGCCCATGGACTGCATATCATAATTTATGGACACTTATGGGGCAATCCAGGAGGCCTGGCATCTTATGAATATTGAAAAGGGAGAAGATGACTATGCAGGGCTGTCACAGGCTGCTAAAAAATTGTTCCATGAGGGACAGTCCTGAGGAAAAAGAAGACTAAAACACCTCTCTTTCTCTCCCTTCTCCCTACCTGTGTCTGTTTTCCAATACAGTTTTCGGCCTTTCTATACAATGCTGAGAGCATCCTAGTGATCTTCCTTTTCATTCTCCTTCTTCTTGAGAAAGGAACAAATTGTATAAGGCTTTATTGGTTGTCTCTGGTATGTGCTATTGGTAGTGGGCTGGAGATCAATCTCTTTGTATAACTGAAATATGTCCTCAGAACGAAGCCTATGCTGAGGCCTTAGGGGTTGAGGGTTCCTTGGTTGTTTATCCATCTTCCTACTTTTCAGATTTGGGAGATGTAGTGCTTAACTTCCCAGGATTCCAAAAAAAACTTGTTTTTGTACTTATGATGGATCATACCATAGGATCATGATGTTGATGTTTCCTGGAACGCTATGTCATGCTCCTCTTCAGATTCCATAATGTTTGGTTCACTTTTACAGAAGGTCACATGGACACTGTAAAAGCCTTGCAATTCTTATTGATGCACATTTCAATTTGTACTTAACGCTCTCTTTCTGATTTTAGTAATAGGTGTGAATGTGGTTATTCGTTTAGTACTTTTATTTCTTGCTGTTTTGCAAGCTATGTTTCTAATGCTTCCAATTGATTCTGCCCTACTTCTAGGAACCGTTTGCTGCTGCATTATTGCTTTTGGCTATTTGGAGGTGCCCTCTTACTAAATTCTAAATTCTTTCTAGTAGTGTAAAGTAGGGATGAGCGCACTCGGATTTATGAAATCCGAGCCCACCCGAACGTTGCGGATCCGAGTCGGATCCGAGACAGATCCGGGTATTGGCGCCAAATTCAAATGTGAAACTGAGGCTCTGACTCATAATCCCGTTGTCGGATCTCGCGATACTCGGATCCTATAAATTCCCCGCTAGTCGCCGCCATCTTCACTCGGGCATTGATCAGGGTAGAGGGAGGGTGTGTTAGGTGGTCCTCTGTGCTGTTTAGTTCTGTGCTGTTTAGTTCTGTGCTGTGCTGTGCTGTGCTGTGCTGTGCTGTGCTGTGCTGTGTTCTGCAGTATCAGTCCAGTGGTGCTGTGTGCTGTGCTCTGTCCTTCTGAGGTCAGTGGTGCTGCTGGGTCCTGTGCTGTGTCCTGTTCAGTCCAGTGGTGCTGTGTCCTGTGCTCTGTGCTTCTAAGGGCATAGTTATTTCCCCAATATTCCCCTGTGTTTAAAAAAATAAAAAAAAGTTTTTTTAAAAAATACCAAAAACTACTTTAATTTTTTTTAATTACCACAAAATTTGCACAACCAATCCTGCAGTATAAGCCCATTGGTACTGCAATATTACCAAGTTCACACATTCAGCAGTAAAAGTCCAGTGGTACTGCAATATTACAAAGTTTACACATTCTGCAGTATCAGTCCAGTGGTGCTGTGTCCTGTGCTCTGTCCTGCTGAGTTCCGTAGTGCTGCTGGGTCCTGTGCCGTGTCCTGTTCAGTCCAGTGGTGCTGTGTCCTGTGCTCTGTGCTTCTAAGGGCATAGTTATTTCCCCATTATTCCCAAGTTTTTAAAAAATAAAAAAAAAGTAAAAAAAAATAAAAAATTAAAAAAAAATAAAAAAATATAATAATTATAACCAAATTTGCAAAACCAATCCAGCAGTATAAGTCCATTGGTACTGCAATATTACAAAGTTCACACATTCTGCAGTATCAGTCCAGTGGTGCTGTGTCCTGTGCTCTGTCCTGCTGAGGTCCGTAGTGCTGCTGGGTCCTGTGCCGTGTCCTGTTCAGTCCAGTGGTGCTGTGTCCTGTGCTCTGTGCTTCTAAGGGCATAGTTATTTCCCCATTATTCCCAAGTTTTTAAAAAATAAAAAAAAGTAAAAAAAAATAAAAAAGTAAAAAAAAAATAAATAAATATAATAATTATAACCAAATTTGCAAAACCAATCCAGCAGTATAAGTCCATTGGTACTGCAATATTACAAAGTTCACACATTCTGCAGTATCAGTCCAGTGGTGCTGTGTCCTGTGCTCTGTCCTGCTGAGTTCCGTAGTGCTGCTGGGTCCTGTGCCGTGTCCTGTTCAGTCCAGTGGTGCTGTGTCCTGTGCTCTGTGCTTCTAAGGGCATAGTTATTTCCCCACTATTCCCAAGTTTTTTAAAAATAAAAAAAAAGTAAAAAAAAATAAAAAATGTAAAAAAAAAAATATATATAATAATTATAACCAAATTTGCAAAACCAATCCAGCAGTATAAGTCCATTGGTACTGCAATATTACCAAGTTCACACATTCTGCAGTATCTTGTGCTACATATAATGGAGACCAAAAATTTGGAGGATAAAGTAGGGAAAGATCAAGACCCACTTCCTCCTAATGCTGAAGCTGCTGCCACTAGTCATGACATAGACGATGAAATGCCATCAACGTCGTCTTCCAAGCCCGATGCCCAATCTCGTAGTACCGGGCATGTAAAATCCAAAAAGCCCAAGTTAAGAAAAAGTAGCAAAAAGAGAAACTTTAAATCATCTGAGGAGAAACGTAAAGTTGCCAATATGCCATTTACGACACGGAGTGGCAAGGAACGGCTTAGGCCCTGGCCCGTGTTCATGACTAGTGGTTCAGCTTCACCCACGAATCTTAGCCCTCCTCCTCCTCCCCCCCCTACAAAAAATTGAAGAGAGTTATGCTGTCAGCAACAAAACAGCAAACAACTCTGCCTTCTAAAGAGAAATTATCACAAATCCACAAGGCGAGTCCAAGGATGTTGGTGGTTGTCAAGCCTGACCTTCCCATCACTGTACGGGAAGAGGTGGCTCGGGAGGAGGCTATTGATGATGTAGCTGGCGCTGTGGAGGAACTTGATGATGAGGATGGTGATGTGGTTATTGTAAATGAGGCACCAGGGGGGGAAACAGCTGATGTCCATGGGATGAAAAAGCCCATCGTCATGCCTGGTCAGAAGACCAAAAAATGCACCTCTTCGGTCTGGAGTTATTTTTATCCAAATCCAGACAACCAATGTATGGCCATATGTAGCTTATGTAAAGCTCAAATAAGCAGGGGTAAGGATCTTGCCCACCTAGGAACATCCTCCCTTATACGTCACCTGAATAACCTTCATAGTTCAGTGGTTAGTTCAGGAACTGGGGCTAGGACCCTCATCGGTACAGGGACACCTAAATCCCGTGGTCCAGTTGGATACACACCAGCAACACCCTCCTCGTCAACTTCCTCCACAATCTCCATCAGATTCAGTCCTGCAGCCCAAGTCAGCAGCCAGACTGAGTCCTCCTCAATACGGGATTCATCCGAGGAATCCTGCAGCGGTACGCCTACTACTGCCACTGCTGCTGTTGCTGCTGTTAGTCGGTCATCTTCCCAGAGGGGAAGTCGTAAGACCGCTAAGTCTTTCACAAAACAATTGACCGTCCAACAGTCGTTTGCCATGACCACCAAATACGATAGTAGTCACCCTATTGCAAAGCGTATAACTGCGGCTGTAACTGCAATGTTGGTGTTAGACGTGCGCCCGGTGTCCGCCATCAGTGGAGTGGGATTTAGAGGGTTGATGGAGGTATTGTGTCCCCGGTACCAAATCCCCTCGAGATTCCACTTCACTAGGCAGGCGATACCAAAAATGTACAGAGAAGTACGATCAAGTGTCCTCAGTGCTCTAAAAAATGCGGTTGTACCCACTGTCCACTTAACCACGGACATGTGGACAAGTGGTTCTGGGCAAACGAAGGACTATATGACTGTGACAGCCCACTGGGTAGATGCATCCCCTTCCGCAGCAACAGCAACAGCTGCATCAGTAGCAGCAACTACAAAATGGCGGCTCGTGCAAAGGTAGGTAACATTGTGCATTACAGGCTTTAATAAGAGGCACAATGCTGACAACATATTAGAGAAAATGAGGGAAATTATCTCCCAGTGGCTTACCCCACTTAGACTCTCATGGGGATTTGTGGTGTCAGACAATGCCAGTAACATTGTGCGGGCATTAAATATGGGCAATTTCCAGCACGTCCCATGTTTTGCCCACACCATTAATTTGGTGGTGCAGCATTACCTCAAGAGTGACAGGGGTGTGCAGGAGATGCTTGCGGTGGCGCGCAAAATTGCTGGACACTTTCGGCATTCAGCCAGTGCCTACCGCAGACTAGAGGCACATCAAAAAAGCATGAACCTGCCCTGCCATCACCTCAAACAAGAGGTTGTGACGCGCTGGAACTCCACCCTCTATATGCTGCAGAGGATGGAGGAGCAGCAAAAGGCCATTCAGGCCTACACAGCCACCTACGACATAGGCAAAGGAGTGGGGATGCGCCTCAGTCAAGCGCAGTGGAGACTGATTTCCGTGTTGTGCAAGGTTCTGCAGCCATTTGAACTTGCCACACGAGAAGTCAGTTCCGACACTGCCAGCTTGAGTCAGGTCATTCCCCTGATCAGGCTGTTGCAGAAGCAGCTGGAGAAAGTGAGGGAGGAGCTGGTAAGCCATTGCGATTACACCAAGCATGTAGCTCTTGTGGATGTAGCCCTTCATACGCTTTGCCAGGATCCGAGGGTGGTCACTCTTTTAAAGTCAGAGGAATACATTCTGGCCACCGTGCTCGATCCTCGGTTTAAAGCGTATGTTGTGTCTCTGTTTCCGGTGGACACAAGTCTACAGCGGTGCAAAGACCTGCTGGTCAGGAGATTGTCCTCTGAAGAGGACCGTGACATCCCAACAGCTCCACCCTCATTTTCTTCCACATCTATGGCTGCGAGGAAAAAGCTCAGTTTTCCCAAAAGAGGCACTGGCGGGGATGCTGATAACATCTGGTCCGGACTGAAGGACCTGCCAACCATTGCAGACATGTCTACTCTCGCTGCATTGGATGCTGTCACAATAGAAAAAATTGTGGATGATTACTTTGCTGACACCATCCAAGTAGACATGTCAGACAGTCCATATTGTTACTGGCAGGAAAAAAAGGCAGTTTGGAAGCCCCTGTACAAACTGGCTCTATTTTACCTGAGTTGTCCCCCCTCCAGTGTGTACTCGGAAAGAGTTTTTAGTGCAGCGGGGAACCTGGTCAGTGAGCGGCGAAGGAGGTTGCTTCCTCAGAACGTTGAAAAAATGATGTTTATAAAAATGAATAATCAATTCCTCAATGAAGTACAGCACTGCCCTCCAGACAGTACAGAGGGACCTGTGGTTGTGGAGTCCAGCGGGGACGAATTGATAATGTGTGATGAGGAGGAAGTACACACTGTAGGGGGAGAGGAATCAGAGGTTGAGGATGAGGACGACATCTTGCCTCAGTAGAGCCTGTTTAGTCTGTACAGGGAGAGATGAATAGCTTTTTTGGTGTGGGGGCCCAAACAAACCAATCATTTCAGCCAAAGTTGTTTGGTAGGCCCTGTCGCTGAAATGATTGGTTTGTTAAAGTGTGCATGTCCTATTTCAACAACATAAGGGTGGGTGTGAGGGCCCAAGGACAATTCCATCTTGGACCTTTTTTTTTTGCATTATATGACCAATCAACAGTCGTTTGCCATGTTCAAAAAGTAAAACCAAATTTAAAAAAATACAAGAAATTAAACCAAAAGTAAAATGCCGTGTCATAATTTAAAACAAGAGGTATTGACGTGCTCTAAAACTACTGTATTGTTGTTTATATTTTATAAACACTACACTTGAAAGCTTGAGTCTTTCAATAAAAAAGTAACTGTCCATTGCACGAATATTTGCAACAGGGACAATTTTAGGGTTAAGAAAGTCAACTAATAACACTTCGACGCTGTCTGTCTTTATAAACACTACACTTGGAAGTTGGAGGAGGTATTGTGGCCCCGGCACCAAATTTACTACCGGGGCCACTCCACTGTGCAGTCCATATTTAGGTGTATCAGATATTAAACAACGGTGACAGTTGATGCCCAATTTTTTCATTATATTGTGGCCTCGGTACCAAATTGGGTACCGGGGCCACCCCACTATGCAGTCCAGATACTTGTTTGGTGGAATTCAGACCAGTTGAGGGTTTTATTATTATTATATTGTGTGGACCACTCTATCTATACCACACTACAACTCTATATACCACTCTATTTCATACTTTAATTCTATTTCATACTTTAATTCTATTTAATACTTTAATTCTATTTCATACTTTAATTCTATTTCATACTTTAATTCTATTACTAATTACCATAAAGAGGAACAAAATAAACCAATTTTACCAAAAGTATAATATGACTTAGACTTACAAACACTACACTTGAAAGATCGTGCCTTTAAATGAAAAAGTCAGTCTTCATTGCACGACTATGTGCAACAGGGACAGTTTTTTGGGTTTACAAAGTCAAACAATAACACTTTGACCCTGTCTGTCTGGGATCTCAATGACGAATTGTCTGTACCATGTTTGGAGGAGGTATTGTGGCCCCGGTATCAAATTGGGTACCGGGGCCACCCCACTATGCAGTCCAGATACTTGTTTGGTGGAATTCTGACACGTGGAGGGTTTTTTAATTATATTGTGGCCTCGGTACCAAATTGTGTACCGGGGCCACCACACTACGCAGTCAAGATAGATAGATGCGTATCATAGATAAAGTACATTCAGTGGTGTGGGGCAAATTGAAAAATATTCAAAATGCACTGACATTATCAAAAACAAGAGGTTGTCACACGCTAAAACTCCAACATGTATATGATGGAGAGGATGGAGGAGCAGCCGTATGTGTAGTGTAATGCAGATCTGTTGAAGGTTTTTTATATATTTTATTGTGGTGCCCAGTGCCCACTCCTCTACGCAGTCCAGGTACATTTATTGGTGCGATTCATAAAAGTTCAGGGTTTTTAAGATATTGTGGTGACCCACTCCTCTACGCAGTCCAGGTACATTTATTGGTGCGATTCATAAAAGTTCAGGGTTTTTAATATATTGTGGTGACCCACTCATCTACGCAGTCCAGGTACATTTATTGGTGCGATTCATAAAAGTTCAGGGTTTTTAATATATATTGTGGTGACCCACTCCTCTACGCAGTCCAGGTACATTTATTGGTGCGATTCATAAAAGTTCTGGGTTTTTAAGATATTGTGGTGACCCACTCCTCTACGCTGTCCAGGTACATTTATTGGTGCGAATCATAAAAGTTCAGGGTTTTTAATATATATTGTGGTGACCCACTCCTCTACGCAGTCCAGGTACATTTATTGGTGCGATTCATAAAAGTTCAGGGTTTTTAAGATATTGTGGTGACCCACTCCTCTACGCAGTCCAGGTACATTTATTGGTGCGAATCATAAAAGTTCAGGGTTTTTAATATATATTGTGGTGACCCACTCCTCTACGCAGTCCAGGTACATTTATTGGTGCGATTCATAAAAGTTCAGGGTTTTTAAGATATTGTGGTGACCCACTCCTCTACGCAGTCCAGGTACATTTATTGGTGCGATTCATAAAAGTTCAGGGTTTTTAATATATTGTGGTGACCCACTCCTCTACGCAGTCCAGGTACATTTATTGGTGCGATTCATAAAAGTTCAGGGTTTTTAATATATATTGTGGTGACCCACTCCTCTACGCAGTCCAGGTACATTTATTGGTGCGATTCATAAAAGTTCTGGGTTTTTAAGATATTGTGGTGACCCACTCCTCTACGCAGTCCAGGTACATTTATTGGTGCGAATCATAAAAGTTCAGGGTTTTTAATATATATTGTGGTGACCCACTCCTCTACGCAGTCCAGGTACATTTATTGGTGCGATTCATAAAAGTTCAGGGTTTTTAATATATATTGTGGTGACCCACTCCTCTACGCAGTCCAGGTACATTTATTGGTGCGATTCATAAAAGTTCAGCATTTTTAATATATATTGTGGTGACCCACTCCTCTACGCAGTCCAGAAAGATACCTTGTTGCAACGTTTTGGACTAATAACTATATTGTGAGGTGTTCAGAATACACTGTAAATTAGTGGAAATGCTTGTTATTGAATGTTATTGAGGTTAATAATAGCCTAGGAGTGAAAATAAGCCCAAAAACTTGATTTTTAAACTTTTTATGTTTTTTTGCAAAAAAATCCGAATCCAAAACCTTAAATCCGAACCGAGACCTTTCGTCAAGTGTTTTGCGAGACAAATCCGAACCTCAAAAATAACGAAAATCCGGATCCAAAACACAAAACACGAGACCTCAAAAGTCGCCGGTGCACATCCCTAGTGTAAAGAATACATAACATTGTCTCTGACTGCCTCCTAAACTCAGAACTTTAGAGTGTCCCAGACAAAGCGGTGGGAATGCTCTGCCCCCAAGAAGAAGGTCCAACCTCCCAAAGTCCTCTGCAGTGGCGCACGCAGGGGGGGTTTCTGGGTCTCCAGAAACCCCCCCTCCGCTAAAAAGTGCCCTACATATTGGCACTGTAGTATACAGCAGCCGCGGTGCTGTCTAAGAAGCGTCCTCGGCGGTGCTGTATTGTATACAGCTCCGCCGCGGACGCTTCTTTGACAGCGTCGCGGCTGCTGTATACTACAGTGCAGCCAAAACGGAGCTGCTGCGCATGCAGGTCTCTAGGGTTTTTTTTTTTTCGGGGGTGGAGGAAACCCCCCCTGGCAAATCCTCCGTGCGCCCCTGCTCTGTACCTCTTCTTGGAGATGGGTTGGCTTTTAATCATATACTCTTCAAATAATTAAAGACATTGTTCTTCTCTCCTGAACTAGTCTAAATGGATTACTATAAAATCATGAGAGATTTACTTGAGGAACCACAAGAAGAAATAGTGAAAAGGTTCATACACAAATATCCAATCAGAACGGCTTGTGTCTGATTGAGTGGTGCATTGCTCTTGTTGGCCTTTAGAATAAGGAGAGCATCCCAATGACTATACAATACAGATAATCCTAATGATTTCAATGTAATACAGGGCACTGCTCAAAGTGTGCTGGTACCAGACAGTATGTCATACCGACACTTTTCTAAACTTAATAATCTGCAAGGAAGTATGTTGCTTGCAGACATTTGAGGCATGGTTTTCTGCATCTCTATTTCAGACTTCATCTGAATGTGTTTAAAATAAGTGTCCCTTTGTACAACTTATACGTGTAACTCTTAACACAAACTATAACACGGGCATCACAAAGCTTAGTTAATACCTAAGTGTAGTGGTAGATAAAAAAGGTACAGTTTGTGTAAATTGAAAGGAACAGACCATAAGCAGTGGTAGAATTGGGTTGGGATAGAGTGGTATGCTATATCGCCACTTCTCCTACTGCCTTCATTGTAAAACTGTTGGATTCCATTCACTTACATTCCCATTACATTTTTCATACCGCCAGAGGAAGGGTCAAAATGTTCTGGTGATTTAATTGGTTGTCTCTGGTATGTGCTATTGGTAGTGGGCTGGAGAATTTTTTAGTCATAACATAGAGATGTCCTCAGGTCAAAGTCTATGTTGAGGCCTTAGGGGGTGGAGGATCCTTGGTTGTTTATCCATTTTCTTTCTTTTGAGATTTGTGTGATGTAGTGCCCTCTTTTCCAGAATTCTACAACTTTTTTTTATTAATAAGAAGGATTATTCCGTGGGCTCATGATGTTAATGTTTCCTTGAGTAGTAAGTGATGTTTAACTTTAGATTCCTTATTGTTTGGCTCACTTTTACTGAAGACCACATAGGCAGTGTAGAAGCTTTACAATTTGTATAGTTTCACATGTTTGTGAATTGTGAAGAAGTGAATGTGATTATTCATTCAGTACTTTTTTTGTTGCTGTTATGCAGGCTATGCATTTAATGCCACCATTCAATTCTGCCCCAATTCTAGTAACTGTTTGCAGCTGTGTAAAGTCCTGCCATTTGGATATATGGAGGAACCCTCTTATTAGAGTCCAAATTTTCCTATGATAACATTGCCTCTTCCTACCTCCTCCACTCCAGACTTTAGGGTATCTCAAACATTGTTCTAGGAATGCCTTGCAACCAAAGAAATGGGTCCACCCTCCCAAAGCCCTCTGTACCTCTTCTCATGGGCGAGGGTGGAATAAATTTCATTTTATTATACTCTTCAATTAATTTGGGATATTCTTTCCTGAAGTAACCCAAATGGATTGCAAATATAAAACCACAATAGAATGAAGCTATATATTTGAGGAACTGTAAGAAGAATGAAAAGGTTTATGCGCGAACAGCCAGTCAGAACAGCTTGTGTCTGATTGACTGGAGCATGGAAAAACTGCTCTGTATGGTCTTTAGAATACAGAGAGCATCTAAGTGACTGACATACAATGAAGATAATCCTAGTGATCTCCATGCAATACAGCTAAAACTGCTCATCATCATCATCATCAATACTGCTAAAACCGCTCATCATCAATAGGTACTCCTCTCAGGGCAAGCCACAATCACCAATTGTTGTGTCATCACAGGAGGAGTACAAAATAAAGCAGGTTTTGAATGACTGCAGATACAAAGGCACCCTTCAATATCTTTTAGATTGGAAAGGATTCAGCCTGGTGATCGAACCTGGGTGAGGGCATCAGGTATGCACACTCCACAGGCAAGCAAGTTTCCTGAGGAAATTCCCCCTTAAAAGGATTTAGGGTGTCTGATGGCCACTATTTTCAGGGGAAGTACTGTCCGTATCAGCAGTTTTGGATATCACTGGTCTTCTTCCAACACTCAGCAGTCCAGTTGGTTTTTCCAATCAGAATCCTTAACAGAACCCAGCTTGGCTCATTCTCAGGCTAAAGATGACATAACACCTCTCTCAGCTGTTACCACTAACCTCCAGCAGTGATGACACATGAGGGGAAACGCCAATCAACCAGCCACTATAAAAACCTGCTCAGTGCACTCCTCTGTGCTGAATTATCAACTGTGTCCAACAACGATACTCCCTCTCCGGGACTATACTAGGAAGTACAGCACCTCTTTGTGATTCTCCAACTCCTGTGTCCTGTCTACCCAACATCACTAGCATACAAGCTACAGTCTGTTGTTTGAGTGTTGGTAGTTTAGTGATCTGAACTGCATGCAAAGTAGTATAGAAAATTCACACAACTGATTACAATACATCTGTTAAATTGTTAAATAGCATTGAAAGATTACAGCATTACAAGGTCAGCTTCTAAGAGAACATAATCAACTGATTATGATATCACCGCCCAGTAAAAGCATCCACATTTATATATGGAATCAGGAGTGAAAAACGTATGGCATAATGTATAAGTGATAATGTATGTGGGAGCCTCTTTTATGTGGTTTTAGTGGGCACTCAACTGCTTTTATTTCACAAGTCCATGGCCATGAGTAGGAAGGGGAACAATGTCACAATCAGGATCATGTTTTGTTTTGCTTTTTGGTGGGGCGCAGAGCTGTTGTGATTTAACAGACTGGAGCCTTGATTTGTTGGTGCCTAAGTATAGGTGATCTCATGAACCATATATTGAGCCAGTATTAGAGCCAGTCACAAGCAGCTAACTCTGCTCTAGAAACTTATTTTGACTGTTGTAGGAAAGGCTGCTGCAGCTCACATAAGCCACTGTGATTGGAGCGATACAGGCACATGAATAAAGGGAGGAGATACAATCAAAGCTGTGGGAGGAGTTACGGTATGGCATACCGTTGTATTCCGACCCACTTCAAACACTGATTATTAATATAATAATAATAATAATAATAATAATGAATATATTAAGACAAAACTAAAATCACAAAAAAGGTGTCCACTGTAAAGTTTATTATTTCACAGTAAAGAAAGATTGTCCAAAATTCCACTTGAACACTTTGCATTGCAACACAGTTTTTCCAGCTGCAAATTTGTGCCCTATGAGCCTGATTCATTACCAAACGCAAAACGAACGTAATGTGCTTTTTTTAATAACACACGTACATCTGGTATACACACGTCCGTATTCAACAAGGGACAGAGGTGAATATATGTCTGGTGATGAATACGGGTCTAGGTCCTCTCTGCTCTAAAAGACAGGACACTGCAGGATACGTCAAATACATATGTGGAATACCAAGTCACAAAAGAACACATAGAAAAAAATTAAAACTATTCAATTAATGTCACCTGTTAATAATATAGCCATTAATGACAAAACATAAAAAAATAAAAGTGTTTTTATTTTATTTTTTTCATGAAATACATTACGTTGTTATTAATGTCTACTGTACATAAAATACATTTTTACAGTTGATTGCAAACACATGTTCCAGCATGCATACTCAGTCATCATCACTAGTCATAGGCTGGTGCAAGTGATATGACTGAAAATCAAGTATCTTAGAGATGCCCAAAGTGGAATCAGACACTGCTGTGTGCTCTGAAGCTGGACAGACCTTTACTCTACATTAACTATGTGCATACGCCAATTCCCCTCCCTGTTCCGCCCTTAAATCTTAGGCTGTAGTAAGGGTCCTTTGTGCTCGAACATAAATTGAACGTTGCTGCGTTCTATGGGGTATGGTCAGGGCCGGATTAACCCTAGGGCTAACTGGGCTACAGCCCAGGGGCCTCGGGCATCCAGGGGGCCCTTGAAACTGCTCAGCAGCAGCATAGATTGGTCGAGGGCGGGGGCGCCCCCGGCGCGATCAGTGCTGCTGAGCAGTTTCACTGCGGTCCTTCCCCAGCGTGCTGTAGTCTCCTTACTGAGGAGATCTCGTGAGTCTTACTCTCACGAGATCTCCTAAGTAAAGAGCGTACAGCGCGCCGGGGAAGGAGGAGAAGGAGGTAAGTGCCGGGGGAGGCGGCTCGGATCACGTGGGGGGGGCTCTCATGGGGGAATGGAGGCCCCCTTAGCCCAGGGGCCTCCATTTCCTTAATCCGGCCCTGGGTATGGTCCAGTTCTGGGCATGCACAGAGTACGCAATGTATTGCCAGTTATGCTCGTTAATGAATCAGGCCCTATGTGTGCAGTTTAGACAAGTTTGCTTTAACATGTACACTTCACAGATTGGAAGGGACAGGGGTGATAAGGTGAACCATTTGCCAGTCTCTTTCCTGTTCCTAATGCTGAAGCCAATTGCTACTTTGGACCAATCTAAAGCCACCGCAGCACCCTCTGTAATCTTTGTAGACTTTGGTACAATACACCATACAAAAGGAGCACTGCTGTTACATTGTAGCTGTTAATGCATTTCCGCTTTCTTTCCTTGCTATCAACTTTTTCTAAACTTCCAATAACAGCTATCGGAGAGCTGATGTTGTGCTATTGGAATTGACTTTAGGTAGCTGGTAATGACATCTTGCTTAAAATCAAAGCATAATGTAGTTGTACACATTTTCAGTTAATATTGTGAGGGAAACCTGAGCAAAACCTGAATTCTGAGTTGTAGATTCCTTGGTCTTCATTCACTATTGTCTGCCTCAATAACTGTGCTGGCAATCTAGTCGTTTTCCTGGGATCAAAGGTTAATGTTATTATGAACAAAGAAATAGCTGCAAGATGCAGACTCAAAGTCCGTTGTGTGATCAGGTCAGGAGATATTTACTTCAGTATTGTACTGTAGAGACATCATTTTGTACACATATTGAATGTGTTGGTAACAAACTAATGCATACACATGTGGGCTATATAAACAGAAACAAGCATTGGGGCATGGCCCATGAAGATACCAAGTGAATGGACATAAACAATGTAAAACTCGGGACCTGTTATTATTCTGTATGTAGGAATTCTTATTTCTATTTCTTTGTGACTGAGTTTGCCAAAAATAAAACTACCATAAGCCGCCAAAATATTGTTCTTAATTAGATCCTATGTAAATTAAATTTAAAAGTATGTTGCTTATTAGTTGTGGCTATTTGATTCAGCTTAGAATCTTACAGTGCAGGAAATAGGGTCACCACTGACTCATTAATCTCTCCAATTATCTCTATTAAAACAAATAAAATAAAATAAAAAAAAATAAAAATAAAATCATACCCTGGTCAAGTGAAACATGAAGAGAGGTGAAAGTGAAGGAGTAATGCTCAATTAAAAACAAAAAGTTGGCCCATGCCCAACATCTGCAGTGAGGTCCTTGAGCCTCTCGTTAAACCACTAACCACTAACACACGCTGTTGAGAGCACAATGGGGAAAATGAACTCTGGACAAGTTCTGGGACATTATTCTGGCTTGTAGCTGCACCATTGGGATCCTAGACAATTTCCCTTTTTGTCCTACTCAAATGTTGGCTCTTTGTTTACATATATCTTTTCATTGGCTGACATCTTTGACTTCTTTATTTGGTGATTTAAGAAAGTGAAAATTTGCACTGTTCACATTGCTATAGTATTTAGTTTATTCATATAATCCATTTTAGATTCCCCACCAATTAATAGAATAGAGAAAAAATAGAGAATAAAATAGTAATTTTAACATGATACAAATTTAGTACATTTTCTAAGGAATGGTTCTTATATCTGAGGTTATCAACTTGATTCCTATTCATTTGAGGGGAGTGGTAAAATCAGTAGTTTGCGTAACTCTGATTTGAATGATGCCATCTGCTTCACACACACTTCAGAGCCATCTTCTTTTGTAAGCGTATAATCTTTAATCGCTATGATCTGATGCAATCTTGTAAGAATGCTTAGTAAGTCTTCTTGGCTAAAAAAGAACAAAAATATGTTAAAATAATCATGATGAACAGATTTAAAATCACAATTTTTACAGTACAGAGTAGTGTATTTTATTTTGAAAGTTTCTGGCAGCCTATTTGGATTCCAAAGGGCACATTCAATTAGATGCAAAGTGCCTCCTGAACGGTTGCGAAGGTACTCCGCAGATTTCTCTTCGTCTCTCATAGAGGTGCTACGAAAGAGCCGTGATGTTGAGGTATCGTAGTACCTGCAAATGTGCACAAATGTGGCTAACTGAATATGCCCCCAAGTACATACAATGGCACAAAACCCATCATTTTTAGTTATGTTCATTGGGGCAGGAACTTTCAACAAAATGTCAAATAAAAGTGCTTAATAAATAACAATTGTGCAATCATGTTTATCTTTTTCGGTACATCTTTGAAAAATATAAGACATGATTATTACAATTTCTGTTTTTTCAGTTAATAAACTAATTAATTTTTATTCAATTTAAGCTGTTCCTGGTTGGCTGATATTTCTTTATTCTGCCCTAGGTAATTGCATTTTTTAGTAGACTCTCTATTAGCTACATCTCAGCGCTGCTTTTTTATTTTTTATTTTATTTTAATATACTAGTGGGGTTTAACAATTGCAGCTGCGATTTGTTATTTGCTTGTTGAGAGTGAGCCCAGTGCGGGACTTCATATGTAGGTGAAGGTGTATTTCATAAGTGTCACAATATATGATTATTACACTAATCTGTAATTTTAAAACGCTAATATTTTACATACATTGAGGGGATCATTGTAGTATATGTGGACTACTTTATAGTTCCGCAGAGGTAGAAGTTAGGAGTGTGTTCTAAGGAATGTATTTAGATTATGGTATTTATCATTGGTGGCAAGCGGGTGGCAGTAAGTACCATTTTGTGTTGCTGCATTCCAAAGATACATCTATATTCAATCCTCAGAAAGGAATTCCTGTAATGATAACTGCCAAATAACAAAGATGGACTTTTTTCTTGGGAGCTCACACTTATGAGATCAAATTTAAAGTAAAACCGACTGGTTGACACTTTTTCCTCTACAACAACATGATGAATCTTCAAAATGGGCCAAGAATATATCTATCAAAATATATTGGTAGAACAGCTTCCAATATCTAATGCTGACATCAAGTGAGAAAACATAAATGATCCAGTATTATCTAAGGTATTTGATATTACAGTTAAAAGTTGGCCAAAACATGGGAACTCCTTGTATCCTGGATTATCAGAAATCAGGGATCAACTCTCTGTATGTCAAGGAATGTTAATGTGTGGGTCCAGAGTAGTAGCGTTTACCAAGTTTTGAAACAGAATTTTGGAATAATTGCATAAAGACCATCTTGGCACAATGAAAATGAAGGCCTTAGCTAGAAGTTGTGGTGGTCTGGAATCAATGGTCAGGTCGAATCAATAAGAA
The DNA here is from genome assembly GCF_038048845.1 of Mixophyes fleayi. Taxonomy (NCBI): domain Eukaryota; kingdom Metazoa; phylum Chordata; class Amphibia; order Anura; family Limnodynastidae; genus Mixophyes; species Mixophyes fleayi. Next base: position 93,485,660 of record NC_134408.1, on the reverse strand, counting down.
AAACTGTGAAAGGGGTGAAAAAATTTAAAAATGTGCCTCCACCAGCTCCATTACATCTTTTGGGAATGGCCCTGCTCTCCATGGCAAGGTAAGTAGATAGGTAGACACACCAGAAGGGGTAAAAAAATGATCAATGATCTACAAAGACTAGAGGAATGTTAATTAAATTACAGTTTAATGCCAAAAACTGCAAAATCATGCATTTGGGTCTCAAAATCCCAAAGGCTAAATACAGTATTAATGGCACTATAATGGAAGCTACTGAGGAGGAAAGGGATCTATGAGTCACTATTTCAAGTGACTTAAAGGCATGTAGCAAATCAATAAGGAAGACAAGTCAGGTGCTTAGTTACATAGGGAGATGAATCGGTAACAGAAAGAAAGTAGTAATAATGTCACTGTATAGGTCATTGGTACGGCCTCATCTTGAATACTGTGTTCAGTTCTGGAAGCCATATCTCCAGAAGGATATAAATATATTAGAAACTGTACAAAGAAGGGCAACTAAAATGGTGCATGGCCTACAGCACAAAAATATATCGGGCTTTAACAAGGTACAGGAGGGAAAAACTCTTCAAAGAGGAATATTAGAACACAAGGACATGCACTGAAACTGGAGGGAAGTAGGTTCGGAGGTAATTTGAGGAAAAGCTACTTCATGGAAAGGGTCGTGGATAAATGGAATAGCCTCCCATCAGAGTTGGTACAGGCTAATAAAGAGCAATTTAAACATGCTTGGGATAGATATAAGGTTATCCTTACAAAGATTAAAAGGACCAAATAGGGTTTGAGGTTACCATAGATTAATTAAAAAAATGGTCAGACTAGATATATTCTATGTTTCTGTGGCAAAGAATTTATATTGATTTTGTAGGTCCATGGATCACATATCCTGATTGCAGTAGATCTTTCTAAGTGGTGGCAGTCCACAAGATGAAGGCTACTTCATCTGAGAAATGAAGAACTATATTGAGAACTATATTTTCTAGAAATGGGCTACGCTACCAAATCTGTAGTGATAACAGGTGCCAGTTCATTTCAGAAGAATTCTAGAGATTACTGAAAAGTAATGTTATAAAGTACTTCCCTTCGGCAACATACCACCCAGCTACAAATGGGTTAGCTGGAAAGTTATCAAAGCCATGAGTCACAAGCAAATTACTCTACAACAGAAAATTGTCAATTTCTTATTTGTTTATCAAAATGTGGGACTTGCTACTGCAGGGCAAACTCCAGCAATGGTGTTCCTCAGGAAGAATCTGAGATCTTGTTGGTACTTATTGAAACAGATGGGCGTAAAGAAGTTCATGACAAGAAATTTTAAAATATGTATCAAAAACCTAATTTTCGATGTTGGTCAAGAAGTGTTAGCATAAGATTATCAAGGGAACAAATGGCAACCGGGGTAAATCATTTCAAAGTCTGGTCCCTTAATGTAAACTGTCAATGTCGGAGAAAGCTTATGGCGTTGTCATGTAGATCAAATCCCTAATATACAAGGGACAGAGGTCAAAAGCTCAAATGTTGTTGAATCAATTGAAGAGCCAAATGTAATGTTAGTTGACCAACCTCAAGTTGCCTCCATAGTATTAGCAAGACAATAATGGAAAAAACTGTCTGCGCAAAATAGGTTGGCTGCCGCTGATTAAACCAAAACAGAACCCATCTAGTTTCCACAAACATATACAACAATAACGGTATAATCTACGGCGCTAAACTTTTGGTCATAGAGATATTCAGAAATATATAGAATATAATTCAAAATATTTATCAATCCATAGAATAAATTATTTCAGACATCACTTGAGAAGTCACTTAAATTTGTCATCCAATTCTCCGATTCTACTCCATAAATATCGGACTTATATCGGTACTATGAAGTATGGAATCCTATTTTTAATGGTATCATAAATAGTAATGTAGATCACGATACACTCTTGCCTTAGTATGTCTCTCGTGTAGAATTCTTTCTCTCATATATTCCCCAACGGTCTATAAATCCAATAAAACAGGGGAAATATAGAGAATATATAGTGCTTTATCTTTAATACAAACAACTGACAACAACAATGTACAACATAAAAATGTAAAAATTGTAGCAAAAGCTGAAAAAAATCTAATTCACAAATACAGCGTATTTTATAAGTGCAAGTCTACCAGAGCTCCGGAATATAAACAGCCTGTTTATATATCGGTGGGCATATCACCTCTCCACCATAAGAATTCCGGTGCTGTGGAAGGGGGTCTTATCATCGAATGACCAAAGCGTTTCGACCACCTGCAGCGGGTCTTTATCAAGGCTTCTACTATACACTTAACACGTCCTCTTCTTATAGTTTTGCGGTAATCGTCCTAATTGATTTCAAAATGTTACATCCGGTTTTGCGTGTCATATGTCGGCTTCAAAACGAGGCCTGATACGCATATAATCTTTATTGATCCAAGCTACTCTTACAAAACGAACAATACTAAGAAACATAGCCATCGCTTACAATTACAAGTTCCAATCTATTTGGAACAATATGATAGAAGATGAAATAAATAAACTATAAAAATATATATAAAATTATATATAAAAGTTATATAAATATAAAATATAAAATTAAATGATAATAATGAAAATGATAAAAGTTGTTAAAGCTGTTACATATCCAATCTTCTATTACATTGATCCATTACATATATATCCAATAAGTGCAAGTCAAGAAAATATATCAATGACAAAAGATTTTTTCTCGCTCTCCTTCCCTTCTTATCATAGACACATATATTATTTTAAAAACCATTTTAGCTCAAATTCTAAGTTTAAGCGTTCGGGTGATAAGGTATGTAATCTATGTATCCACCTCATCTCTGTTTGTGCTAGCTTTATAGGTATATCTTTGGTTCTCCAATTAGGCTCAATTAGCTGGATACCTCAAAAATTCTTCATATGGGTTTCGGAACATTCATGAACTTTCTTAAAATGGGCTGGAACAGAATGACTTTCCATACCCGTCTTTATATTCCTAACGTGTTCAGCTAGTCTAATTTTTAAGGATCTAGATGTCCTCCCAACATAAAAAAGACTGCATGAACACTCAATGAGATATATAACGTTTTTAGTATGGCAGATAATAAATTGATTGATCTTATATTTCTGATCGCCAACTTGAAAATGAGTGAATTTATTACATTTGGATTTGCACGCTTTACATGCGACACATGTCCCACATCTGTGAAAACCTTTAGTGTTTATTTGTCCATCTTTATTTAACGTAGGAAGAACACTCCTAACAATTTTGTCTTTCAAGGATGGTGCCTTCCTATATATAAAGAGGGGTTTAGTGGGTAATACTCCCTTAAGAACAGGGTCCTTTATTAGTACATGCCAATATTTTCTAACTATTTTCTCCATTTGTTTATGTTGGCAATTATATTAAGAGAAGAAAGCCCATTTAAACTTATCTTCTCTCTGTGTATCATATGTCTCCTTTATTACCTTTTTCTTTCCAAGTATAGTCTGTCTTTCTAAGGAATCAACTTTGATGCCTAACTTATCTAGTTGTTCCTTATCATAGCCTTTTTGTAGAAACTGATTTTTCATAACGGCTAACTGTTCTTCAGAATTACTTTTCTTGGAGCAATTACATTTTAGTTTCCTAAAGTGGCTATAGGGAATTCCTCCCAACCAGTTTTTATGATGTTCACTTTTAATAGGAATATAGGAGTTAGTGTCAGTGGGTTTAGAGAATGTTTTAGTACATAATTCTCCATTCTCAAAATACAAAGTGAGATCTAAAAAATTAACTTGTATGGCACTAGCATGAAAACTCAACGAGATATTATATTTATTGTTGTTGAGATATTCACAAAATAAGTCTAAAGTATCTCTCTCCCCTTGCCATATAAAAAGGATGTTGTCTATATATCTATGCCAGGACACCAGGTTCGCCCCATAGGAATGGCCTTCCCAAACATGGCTGGTTTCCCAATGGTCCATAAAGATATTGGCATAACTAGGGGCAAACCTGGTACCCATGGCCGTACCGACATCCTGCATATAAAACTGTCCTTCAAAGCAAAAGTAATTGTTATATAATATGAGCTCTATACTTTCTAAAATAAAATTTTGTAGAGATATAGGGAGTGTACTTTGTAGAGATTCCTTAATGGCCATTATACCTATTTGATGTTTAATTATAGTATAAAGAGAACTCACATCAGCTGTTAGCAAGATATAGTTTAGTTTCTATTTTAAATTAGACAATTTTTCAAGAATATCTCCTGTATCTCTCAAATATGATTTATTTTGTGTCACTATGGGTTGAAGATAGTGATCAACTAACTCAGAGAGATTGCTTGTTATTGATCCCACTCTAGCTATAATCGGCCTGCCTGGGGGATTTTCTAGGCTCTTATGGACCTTGGGGAGAATATATATTGTCGGAATAACTGGATTTCAATTTTAAGGTATTCTGCCGTCTCAGTATTAATCGTATTATTTTTCAAATATCTATCCACTAATTGTGAGACTTTTTCTTTAATACAGCCCGTAGGATCTCCTCTAATTTTTTTATACGTAATGCCATCAAGCATTAAGCGTATAGTAGAAGCCTTGATAAAGACCCGCTGCAGGTGGTCGAAACGCGTTGGTTATTCGAGGACAAGACCCCCTTCCAAAGCACCGGCATTTTTATGGTGGAGAGGTGATATGCCCACCGATATATAAACAGGCTGTTTATATTCCGGAGCTCTGGTAGGCGGACTTGCACTTTTAAAATACGCTGTATTTGTGGATTGGATTTTTCTCCGCTTTTGCCTCCATAGAATTGTCTATTCAACAAGATTTAACTCCAGATACTTTATTAGCTACACCAGTAAACCAACAACAATGTGGATCTTCAACTATACTTGAGAAAGTTGCAGAGTCTACAAAGGAAATAGAACTTACAGAAGAAATTTTGGGCAGCACAGTGGCCTAGTGGTTAGCACTTCTGCCTCACAGCACTAGGGTCATGAGTTTGAATCCTGATCTGTGTGAAGTTTGTATGTTCTCCCTGTGTTTGTGTGGGTTTCCTCCAGGTGCTCCGGTTTCCTCCCACACTCCAAAAACATACTAGTAGGTTAATTGGCTGCTATCAAAATTGACCCTAGTCTGTGTGTGTGTGTGTGTGTGTGTCGTGTGTGTGTGTATATTAGGGAATTTAGACTGTAAGCTCCAATGGTGCAGGGACTGATGTGAATGAGTTCTCTGTACAACGCTGCGGAATTAGTGGCGCTAAGTAAAAAACTGATGATGATGATGATATTTGTGTCTAATTATTTTGTGTTGCTATTCATATTGCATTTATTTTCTAAGACACTAGGAGTGTAGTATATGTGTACTATAGTTCCACTCTGATAGACATTAGGAGTGTGTGCTAAGAAATATATTTATATAATGTGTCCAGCTGTCATTTTATTTATTATGTGCCTGAGCTCAGAAGTAAACAGTTCAGCTGCCTCTGTTCCTAATCTTATCAGTTGGTCAGCAAGTTTTTTCAAAACTACTTACACCAAAATCATGATACAAACAAATGAAATATCAAAGACATAAAACAGAAGATGATGGCCCTGTCCAAATGAAATTACATTATAAAAGGAATGGAGTACATTTCATTAAAAAGGTAGCGAGGTAACAATTGTAGCTGTTGTTGGTGATATATTTTCATGGATAGAGGCACTGTGCTAGATCCCTACTCCAGGCTAGTTCCTGGCCTCAGGCAGTTGGTGATTACAGGTACTGTACTAGTCCCTAGCTCTTGTCAGTTGGTGACTATAGGCACTGTGCTAGTTCTTGGCCCTAGACAGTTGGAGATTGGAGGCACAGTGCTAGTTCCAATAAGATTGAGTAATTGTAATAGTAATAGGGGAGAGAAGAAGATAGGGTGGAGAGGTGAAAAGGGGGAATGAATCTATGGGAGAAAACTGCTGATTGAGTTCTGGACACATGTTTTCAAAACTCAGAAGTCTATCAATTGTAACTGTTATCAGTGATAATTTTTCATGGATAGAAGCACTGTGCTAGTTCCTGGCTCTAGGCAGACATTTACAGTCCATGTGCTAGTTCCTGGCTAGTTCATGGCTTCAGACAGTTGATGATTACAGATACTGTACTAGTTAATAGCTTTAGGCAATTGGTGCTTACTGTTACTGTACTTGTTCCTAGCTCTTGGCAGTTGGTGATTATAGGCACTGTGCTAGCTCCAATAAGGTTGAGTATATTTAATAGTAGGGGAGAGAAGAAGTTAGGGTGGGGGTAAAAAAGGGAGAATTAAGTTATGAGAGAAAACTTCTGATTAAAATCTGGACACATGGGGCCTGATTCATCTTCAGACGCAACCTGCACGCAACTTATGTTTGAAAATTGAGCATGGAGCTTGAGCGTAATTCCGACCATATTCAAATACAAGTGGATCTCATTATACATTAACATTTGAATCTGGGTATAATACGCTCTTCCTAAACGTTTCTTGTCTTATGTACACAGATAGAACAGAGTGTAGGATATGCACAGGCATATATGCAATATAAAGACTCATCAGAATGCATGCAAAAAAATATATATTTTTAAATAAATGAACAACTCTTAATACTACAATCACTAATAAACGTATTTGTGAAATAAAAGTTTTCCCATTTTTTTCAACAGTAAATACATAAATCAGGATGTTTTTAATGCGTACTGTGCATACAGTTGTTCTGTGCTATCTAGTGACATGTATACGTGTAGTTTTGAAAACAAAGACTATGCTGTCATCACTATCAGTTGGCACTTACACCTGCCCTGTGGCTGGTGCCAATGATACGGCTAAAAAACACATAAGTAAGAGAAACACAGGACTTGAATTGCCCGCTTCTGCGTTGGCACGGCCTTACTGTACATTGCCTACGTTCATTTGCTCCTTCCCTCCACTGTTGTGCCCTTCAAGTTGTAGGCAGTAGTAGTGTCATTTGTGTTTAGACATGAATTGCATGCAATTGCATTCATTGGTGCAAGGTCCATTTCTGAGCAAGATGCGGCACACAAAGGGACTTATGTCCGAAGACTACGCAGGCTCATGGAGATTTATAGTACTCAAAAGGCTTTTGGCAAAAATATAACATTCTATGGAAAATTACCATAAAGATAAAGAAACAAGATATGTTAAATAAATTGTATTGGCTTTGGGATTCTATAAAAATCTGTGTTATCCACACATGTCCAAATATATTTTCTCTATCATAGGGGTAATATGTGATTTATTCCATAGAGGCAATAAGCCAAACAAACTTTTAAGAGCTGATATTGAGGGGGGCTGTTTTTCCAATTTTTGTCTTTAAGGCTTTTATTATATGAGACATCAATTTCTTAGAGTGTTATTTATATTTTGTGGAGTATAGCACAAAAGAAATGTCTGGGGATCTTTATCTATAGCAGATTCAGAGGGTGACTTGCAAATTTTAGCCCGGGGTGATGAGACTCGGTTCAGCAGGCTGTTAGGAACATTGTAATGGAAAGAAAATTCAGGTAGCCCGGTATGGGACTAGCCCATGGGGCAGTTGTCCCCCTGCCCCCCAGCTGACACTTGTCATAGACGGCAGCAATAAATTGCGAGTGGAAAAAAGGCTGCGGGTGGGAATCTCGTCACTTAGTGTCGGACATACTGTGTATGTGAATTATGGTAAGTCTATATTTCCTTAATGTCGCTTTTATAGTAATTGGCCTTTTTAAGTTGCTCTAACCATTGTTGCTATTAATGTGTCTGGAAAATTGTACCCCATCCATTAAGGCATTCAGAAGCAGCTACATAGTATCTGTTTATGTGTCCATGTCTAATTGCGAAGTATTTATGCGAATATGCACTTGCTGCATACGGGTTACACTCGAATGCCCCTTACCTCCCCCATTTCTCATTTTTGGTGTGAATGCACAGTACGAAAATGTGTATCTCATGCAAAAAACAGATTACAAGTCCAACTCCAATGATCCCTTAAATATCCAGGCCCTAATTTTATATATGCTTTTATAATTAATTTGTTTTACGTATAAGGGATAGCTTAATGGCTCAGTCCCCTTTGGACAACTCCAACAGTGGTTTAGAGTTGCTTACAACCTGCACAGACAACCAAGAGATTAGAGAGCTGTCAGCACTGGCTTTAAAAACTGGGTGAGTGTTTCAAAATTCTGCCCGGTATATACATACAGTAAATACAGCTTCTGCTTGCATAGAAGCCAAGACTAATTCAATCAGAGGCTGCATTTACTGTGCTAAACATCATCACTAGCACTTTCCTATCCTGGCTGTCAGTGCTGCATGCCCTGTGGTTATAACCTTGTTACGAGTCTTGGGTGGGTATATGAGAGACCCTAATAAACACGGGAGGCCTTATTCATTCAAGAAAGTAAAGCAAACATTTTTAGTAACTCTGAACCTTGGCAAAACCCCATTTTTGAGGGGGAAGGTAAATTTAAAATGTGAGGACAGATTTATCATTGGCATACAGCATGTCCTAGATCAACTTTAAGTTTCAGTGTACAAATATATCTATCAAGTATTTGTGTGCTACATGAAAGAACAGGCAGTATATATCTTATTTACAAAATAATAAACTAATCAGGCCCAGGATGTCTAACGCCTATAGAGATGTAGTACAAAAACCCTTATCACACGAAATGTTTTAGTTTAGCACATTCACGGGCATATATTCACATTGACTGTACTTACAAACATTGCGGATCCTTCAAGACTTTGCACAGATTCTGAATATAAATGGAACCACTTTCAGTATCTCTTAAAGATGTATGATCTTCAACAGTGGCAAAACCTGTCAGGAAATCAGCATTTACTGGAAGTCGACCCTCACTTCCATCATTTACATATATGGATTCATTGCCATCTTTATCATATATGACTCCTTTTTCATCTTTGTCGCCTTGGCATGCTTGAATGAAGAATACCTTTGGTTTCCCAACTAGTGTTTGACAATTTAGACCATTAAAATAGTTGGTTAGTTCCTTGATTGACACCTTTTCTCCATCTACACCATACACAATCCCTTTATCACCATGTGAGAGAACAAAACACACAAAACTGTCTGATTGAGAGTGATCCTTTTTCTTATATTGCTCCATGATGTCTAAAATTCCTTTCCTCGCCAGGTTCTTGTGTTCTTCTACTTCATAGCCACGTGGTTTAAATACTCTTGTTATTGCCTCTATCAATAGAAACAGTATAGGGAAAAAGTAAACATTAAAATACATTCCTTTAAAGTGCACAAGTTAAAGCCTATCACACATAGTGGGTCCCACTTATCTGTAGTTTCCTGTATATTATAATAGAAAAGATCATTGGTAATGATATACAGTATATGTCTTCAAAAATACAGGGAGAAGAGCCATCATGTCAGATATTACCTATTTACCACTCAACATACAAACTTCACACCATACCAACTGCTTGACAAAAATATAATTGGTTTTGCCTTATGTTAGGCCTGGCTAACCAGTGGCTCTCCAGATGTTGTGAAACTACAAGCCCCAGCATGCTCTGCCAGCAGATATCCAGGCAATAGCTGGCAAAGGATGCTGGTACTTGTAGTTTCACAACACCTGGAGAGTCACAGGTGGGCTAGGTCTGCCCTATGTGCTTTTAAAGTAGACTAGTCGGTGTTAATTAAATAGTACATAAAATATTACCCATGTATCATATATACTATTTGTTCCAGAAGTGCATTTTTGTTATTTAAATTAGTTTATATTTTACCTCACTTTTTATCTGTTGTCAGAAATATTCTATATAAAAGTAGAGATTACAGATAGTTCATATTTGCCCACTCTCTTGTAATGTCCAGGAGACTCCCGAACTCCCAGGAGAGTAGGGCATTCTCCCGCATCTGCCCATTTCCTAGTGAAGTGGGCAGGATTTCGAGCCCCCATGATGCGATTCTCAGGAAATCACGTCATTTTAGCACGCTCCCGCGGTAATATGGTGCTTTTGCATCATTGCATTGTGGGGGGCGGGGCCAAAGTTTGCAAACAGCTTTGGTGAGGTGGAAAGAAGATATCAAATATTACTTAGGGGCATATTTGTGAAAGGGTGAAAAACAAATTTGAGGTAAGGGTTATGTTCTCTTTGCCCAATTAATCAAAGGGATTACTGATATCATTGTTATCGCTGGCAATAACTCTGCTTGTGGTAAGGTTTCCCCAGTGAAGGCTACCCCATGCCTTTGTCTCGCTCAGCTGCCTCGGTGACACATATGTCAAGGATCGTATTGATAAAAATATTGATAAATGGACAGATAGGCAGATACACCTTTTAGGAGGTTATCGCTCATGAATACTGGAGGCCTGGTGCAATGATAAGTAATGATTATGATGACTATCAGCAGGACTATCTAGCCACCTCTTATTGGCTGATTGTACATAGACCCCTCCAGATAATGGTACTTTATTCTATTTTTCATTGCTTAATTGACCATTTGAACTGCTGCAGAAAAGAAGATTCCCATGGGACTTTAAAGGGAAAAACAACAGATGTTGTTAATTTATTTAATTTGTGTGGTATTTAATTACATTTTATATTGAAAATGTGACTTTCGTGTTTATTAGTAACTGCCCAGACAGAGGCGGATATCTTTTCCTGGTTGACCAATAGCTTCATGAGGCCGACTTTATTATTGTCTATGTGTTTGTAGAAGGCTGACTCCTAGATCATTTTCTCTGGGTTTGATCAGCTGTACCTGGCCAACCCCTGCTGAGTGAGACGCGAGCTAAGAGAGGCAATTATGAGAAAGACAGACTAAGAGGTAAAAGAGAGGTAGGCTGAAAGAGACGGGTTTAGATCTTAGTTAGAGACAGGCTGAGAGAGATGCAGCTATGAGATAGACAGACTGAGTGGTAAAATAAAAACAGGTTGAGAAAGACAGGTTGAGAACTTAGAGAGACAGCTGTGAGAGACTGACTTAGAAAGAGAGAGACTGAGAGACAGCTATTAGAGAGACAGGTTGAGAGCTTAGAGAGAGACACATGTGAGGGAGAATAGCTGAGAGCTGTGAAAGAGGTAGCTGGGGGCAAGACATGTAAAGATAGACTGAGAGCTCAGAGAGACCTCAGAGAGGGAGGCTGTAAGGGAGAGAGACCCCAGTGATAGAAAGAGGCTGAGAGACAGAAAAACTGAGAGAGAGAGAGTTGAGCTCAGAGCTGTTAGAGAGAGGCATTTGTGAGAGGCAGGATGAGAGCTGAGAGACAGCTATGAGAGAGACAGGCTGAGAACTGAGAGAGAGAACCCTGCTCAGCTCTGCTGAAGATTTCTGGAGGAGCACCTCACAGTAACATTTCCAGGCCCAACCCTCCCTACACCAGTCACAGACCATGGTGGATGACAAAGCGGAAACTGACTTCCATTTCCTCCCATACCAGATGAGCATCCCCTTCCCACATAAGAAGCTCAGTGCCACAGATTCCCCTCTTTCTCCTCCTGTCCAGCAGCTAAAAAGGGAAATTTGCTAGCGGGGATCTAACTCATTCCAACAGGTTGCTTAATTAAAGTCTGACCCACAGCTAAAACGGGGCGTCCGCCATAGCCACTGAGCAACTGGGTCTCAAAAAGAAGAGGCTAAGACAGGTCAACTAAAACGTCAGCACCTGCACGGCCTTGGCCTCAAGTAAGTATTTAAGCAGAGGATGATGTCACCCTGATCACTGACATCAATAGATATCTTAGTGGCCAAGACCCTACTCAGTGTAAACATGAATATACCGACATCTTAGTCACTGACCCCTTCCTTGGTGTATATGTAAAGTGTATTGTATAGAGGTCACTGGGATGCTCTCTGTATTGTATACAGATCACTAAGAAGCTCTCTGTAATGTATATCAGTCTCTGGAATGCTTCCTGTACTGTATATAGGTCCTGAAAATGCCTGCCTTGCATTGTTGTATCATTGTGTGTTGCATTGGCCTTACCACTGATGTGGCTAGGGATAATGGTTTGCTAACCATACTTAATTTTGCATTGGCCCCACCTAAAGTTGGTTTGGACCCACCTAAATGAGGGCACTTTCAAGGGCAATTTTAAGTACCTAATTCATCCCTGTGCCCAGACACTTTTTTATTGTGTATATGACATTTCTTTACATTATGTTATTTGTACAAATTTTAGCATTTATTTCAAACACTGTAAAGCCATATCTCTATTCTATCTCTGCAATTTTCCTACTCTATCTCTATGCTCTCGTGGGGCGAGAATACACAACTGGTGCAAAATCTACTGTTTTTTGAGCTGGGCGCTTCTTGAGATGCAACATATAAATGTGTTACGGCTAACAGCTACTGATATGAACTTCTAGAACAGGTGGTAAGAGGTCTTCGCCTATAGCGCAACCTTTCCCATAGAGCTTGTTGTAAAGCATCCCAGCTGTTGCCCTGACGACAGCTGAGGCGTGGGGACAGAAGTGACGTCCCGGCTGTCAGGACATGGCACTCAATGAAGACGGTTTGTAACAGAATGTAGATACGCTTTTTTTATGTGCGTCTTTATCCCATGTATGTTCTGAGTCTCTATGTGTCCATCTTTAGATGAACCCTTATATGTTTAGAGAATAATCAGTACAGTATATTACCATGTATTGATGTTAGCAGAGTCTCAGAATGGATGACATATTTGTGTATGCGTAAATTTGTATAACTTTAATTATTAGCGCTACTTTTTCCACACATAACTCATAAATTAAAGTATTAATTTTACCTGCATCTTTTTCTGTTCCACGTCTGTCTTTAAATGTCAGACCCAATGATCTGGCTTTATTGAAAATGTGGTTATTCACAATAAGGCACCAGCCATGTGGGATTTTGTCAAGTGTATATTCTTCCACATGCTAGAACATTAAATATTCCAGTTATAAACTGTACATCATACACAATACTATGAGTGGAATTCACAGAGCTAATTATATGTGTTTTAGCATATTTTTTAACAATTATTCCTTTAACAAAGTATTCACAAATAGTGAATGTATTTTCAACATGAAAGTCGTGTCAGAAATTTATTGTTAAAGTGTGCATGGCCAAAATACCATCATTTATAACAAATGTTTTTGAGATTAGTTTATTAAAATATTCCAAAAAAATGAAGACAAAATAAGTCACGCCAAAATCAAACCATTCAAATTCATGCAAACTACATGCAAGACCCCTCTAAATTCCACTCATAGCTAAATGAACAACAAGGCAAATATTTTGTAGAACAATCTTAAAACTTTAGCTTATCTCTACCCAGTGGCCAGTGGGCATTATGTCTAGTCCCAGTGTTCATATTTGAAATAAGGAGACAGTGCTGAAAAGAAAAAGATCAAGTGACGTTGCGAGTGTATTAGTATGGATAAAGGTCTACACATACAAGAGTCATGAGCAAAAAGCAAAAGGACTTAACTTGTTGTCAGTGTACACCCTGCAATGGGTTTTAGACAGAACCTTCTTCTACAGGCAATGGGGAATACTATGGTATTACTAAACACCTTCAGTAAAAGGTTGTATGTAGGGATTGGGGTTAGGATCTGGCGGGGTTTGACATTTTATTTAATTTTTTAATTTTGAGAGTTAGACACGGTGCAAGTTTAGGATAATGTTTAGGTTGGGCTAGTTTATTTTTATTTATTTTTGAAGGGATTTTATTTGAAAATGGCAGACAGCTATTATAGTGGATAATTTTATTATTCACTAGAGCGTCACAAACTATATATTAATCTGAGCCACACAGTGCCCACTGGGCCCTAGGTGGGTGTCTAGGCTGCTAAGTGGGGATCCGGCTCTACATATTTGAGGTGGGAGCATTAAAATGAGTGATGAGAAAAGATGAAAGAACATATTGTAAATGAAAGTCAGACTGTAGTGAAAAGTAATGAGAGATAAGTAAAATAATGCAAGTAGAGTTGAGTTACAAAAACGTAAAAGTAAATAAAATGGGGTGAAAGTTAAAAAAAAAAATAATCAGTAGTTATGGGCCAATTATCAGGCATCTAACTTCTTACCCTCTCTGGCACTGGGATTTTGTTCTCCGTTTCTGACTTTGTGCTGTTAGCATTAACATTATGTGAACTTTCTAGAAGAAAGAAAAAAATGAAGATAGATCACTTTATAAGAGCAAATCAGTTTTATGGTCATTTTGTATTTATATACACACCTTGAATACACATGTTCTCAAATGGTTTGTCAAGAAATGATGCTTGAATTCCTGCAGAATGCAAAACAGTCACAGAGTCATATCCAGGGAGCTTGTTAGAGAATCTGTCAAAACTTATAAGCGTTTGCTATCCTTTATTTGGAATCCACGTAAATAGTGAGATGTTTTAGAACACCTTGGGATGAATTTTAAAGCATTAATTGGACAATTTATTGTATGCTGGAGGTAGTCCTTAAATCTTTGCTTTTTACAGTTTAATAAATTGACTAATGCTGCTGTTTCCATAGAGGTATATTGGGACAGCGGTAACCTCCAGTAAAAATATTAAGACTGGAGAAATATCTGATTTCCCCATTTACTCTTTGTTAAATAAAAAAAAACTTGAAAGAGCCTTTTGCCAGCGGTTACATCTTCTTTTTGGTTCTTCACCGCTTGTTAAATAGACCCTTAAATCACTCATATTCATCAAATGACTTGCTGACGACACATGTGAAATAAATTATGCCTGCGCACACGCTAATTCGGGCACTGGGAGAACTCCGAAACAGTGGAAAGGTAGGATGTATTTCAGGCTCCATTATATTGTCTCATATTAATTTATTTATTTAACTTGTAAAACATAGGAAACAATCCTTAAACATGCATCACACATTATAAACAATTCAGTAATATGTTTTATATGAATGGTGTTTTATATCATTGCATTTATAAAAAATATTTATATTTTATACATAGGGGAAGACCACCTTTCATTTCTTGAATTTGATGCTTGAGTACTGGGAATATATTCCTAGATCTGCAATAGCTGGTATATTTAAAGTATTTTATTCCCTTCTACACCTGCTGTGTTATTCATCAGAAGGGTGTGATGTAATTTAGACTACATAGTGTGTGAGTATCAGCATGTTGATAGTGATTTATATTTATCATTTTTATTTACTTTTTTTATCTTAGAAAATAGATTAGCACATGGAACTGAGTAAACCGAGGACAAATTTGAGGAATACAAAAACAATGACTGCAGAAGACATACCATACTCTGTGTTATTATGATCGTGCAAATGACCATTTTTGACATACAAGTATGTTTCCATATATGCACCTGTTTTTACAGGTAAGCACATGGATTTGCAGGCCAAAATTGCAGCATCTACGGGGATTAAACAATAAAATGAGAGCAATTGGACAACTGGGAGGGGTCCCTTGCTAACTGCAGATTAGCTTCACAAGTGCACCTACAGTAGTTTTGCACTGAAATTGAAAAGCAAGGTTTAATTTTGCATGATGGGATTACTAAAAAGGGTTGGAGAAGGCACATTTAAGGAGTTGTTCCCCATTTTATTTACTGTAATTTGAGCTCTCCAGCTGGTCGGAGGTGCTGTAAACCCAACCTAATCCCTTTACTTTGAATTTAATACATTTTATACCTTCTACTTGCACTTTGCGGGAAAGATCAAAATTAAAGGGTTGGACTGTATAGTGACATTTTTACTGTTTCAACTGTGCACATTTTCCAGACTATTAACAAAATTGCAAAATTGACAACCCTAGTTTAAGAGAGAGGGAAAGTGAAGTTGTGGCCCATGTAGACCTGCACATGCCAGACATAGACCCAATAACGGGCAGCACCAAGGTTAAATTCTTATTTGGGGATCAGGAGGGCCCGTTGCTTAATGAGAGTCATGTGCTAGGCTCTCTATGACGCAGATGAAGCTAAAGACCCCCTTCCCTATTGCTATGCCTGTGGGTGCCACTGAAATACATTTAAGCTGTTTTACATCCTTTGCACTGTTACAATGTCCTATGATTGTTTCAATGTCGTTTGCGGAGTGCTCTACTTAAATTATGAAAGGGCCGTAACTAGGGCACTGTGAGAGGGGCAACTGCTCAGGGGGCAAAGCTGAAGGGCGCATTGAAATTAATATTTAAGGCTAATTTGATTACAGTTGAGGTCTAGGGGCATTAGATTTCCTTCTTGCCCAAGGCGCTAAAATTTCTGGGTATGGCTCTGAACAAACATATACCAGATTGTTGTATAACCTGCCTACATATGCAAGGATAGAGTGAAGTTATGGAGCATTATATGATTTTTACACAAGGGAATAGATATATTTGTGTACAGTTATGTGTTTTTCAAAGAAGACTCTGATGTTATCATGATTTTCAATATCATAATAATACAATTACCTTGTTGACTTTCATATGTTTCCACTTTCTGACGGAGATCGAATCTACGGATTTCAACTAAAACATCTTTCAGTGTTTTCATATCATCTTCACTCAATTTTGCATCTTTTTCCATTTCTGTGATCACATCCAACATAGATTCCTTAGGAATAAAAGAAATGCATGAAGCAATAGGATAGTATACATTTTAGCAGGGTACATTGCTAATATGAAAGATTGCAGATCACTTCTTCAATATAAAACCTGACTTTTGGTCAGTTTTGTAAACTGGTCATGGGCTCATGTCATCCCTGCATACCCCCCTGAAATTATTTACCTTTTTGGTACACTAGGTGATTTCATGTCAATATGGTCTCATATGCAAAAGAAATTGCCATAGTTTTTGCATATGAGACCATTATCTTGACTAATGATATGGTACAAATTAAAGTGCGAGATATAAGTTAACAGGTTAACATGTCAATGCTTGCTTACAGTGGATTTAAAGATCAGACTTTATTCCAAGCAGACATATACATCGATCACCCACAATATTAAAACCACCATTGTGTAGCTCTGACCCTTCGAAGTATGGACTCCACAAGACCTCTGAAGGTGTCCTGTAGTATCTGGCACCAAGATGTTAGCAGCAGACCTTTTAAGTCCTGTACGTAGCGAGGTGGGGTCTCCATGGCTCGGACTTGTTTTTCCAGCATATTCCACAGATGCTCGGTCAGATTGAAATCTGGGGAATTTGGAGGCTAAGTCAACACCTTGAACTCTTTGTCATGTTCCTCAAACTTTTCTGGAGCAATTTTTGCAGTGTGCTGAAAGAGGCCACTGCCACCAGTAAATACCATTGCCATAAAGGGGTGTCTTTGTCTGCAACAATGAATGGTCATTAGACCAGGCCACATTCTTCCGTTGATCCATTGTCCAGCTCTGGTGCTCAAGTGCCCATTGTAAATGGTGAACAGGGGTCAGCAAGGGCACTCTGACCAGTCTGCAGTTATGCAGACCCATACGCAGCAAATTGCGATACACTATGTGTCCCGACACCTTTCTATCATAGCCAGCATGAACTTTTTCAGCAATTTGTGCTACAGTAGTTCTTCTGTGGGACCAGACGGGCTAGCCTCCACTCCCCACGCTCATCAATGAGCCTTGGAGCACCCATGACTCTGTTGCCGGTGCACCAGTTGTCCTTCCTTGGACCACTTTTGGTAGGTACTAACCACTGCATGCTGGGAACACCCATAAGACCTGCCATTTTGGAGATTCTCTGACCCAGTCGTCTATCCATCACAAATTGGCTCTTGTTAAAGTTGCTCAGATACTTACACTTGCCCATTTTTCCTGCTTCCAACACAACAACTTCAAGAACTGACTGTTCACTTGCTGCCTAATTTATCCCACCCCTTGAGAGGTGCCATTGTAACTATTGTAAAGAGATAATTAATGTTTTTCACTTCATTTGTCAGTGGGTTTTAATATTGTGGCTGATCGGATTATACATGTATTTATGCCTACTGAAAGACAGCCACAGGGTTTCGAGCATATTGCATTTATGGTGTCAGCATGTAATTCAGAACATGGCACTCCAACACATCATCATCATCATCACCATTTATTTATATAGCGCCACTAATTCTGCAGCGCTGTACAGAGAACTCATTCACATCAGTCCCTGCCCCATTGGAGCTTACAGTCTAAATTCCCTAACATATACACACACAGACAGACAGAGAGAGAGAGAGACTAGGGTCAATTTTGATAGCAGCCAATTAAACTACTAGTATGTTTTTGGAGTGTGGGAGGAAACCGGAGCACCCAGAGGAAACCCACGCAAACACGGGGAGAACATACAAACTCCACACAGATAAGGCCATGGTTGGGAATTGAACTCATGACCCCAGCGCTGTGAGGCAGAAGTGCTAATCACTTAGCCACCATGCAGCCCCATGAGCTGCTGCATTTGAAATACATTTAAGGGCACATTCAATTAGCTGCAGAGTACCAACAGAACAGTCGCAAAGGTACTCCACGGCGAAGTCACATCACAGATTTATCTTTGCCCCCATAGGGGTGCGAGGAGACATCTGCGATGTTCAGATATCGTAGTACTGGAAAACCTGCAGAGTAATTGAATATGTCCCATTAAATATCATTAGATGCACACTGGAGCTATGCTATATTTTTATTATATATAGAACCAAATTCTGTTACATAGTGTAAATGTTCACCTTGATAAACCATGTTGCGATAGAAGGGGTGCAAATTCATTTGGTTTTGCATGAAGGGAAAATACTGCCTGATGTTACATGTAGCTCACAAATGTAACTCACTCAACTCTAATTTGTATGAACATTTTAACTCCCACCCCATGTGCACAGCAAAATTGTTTTGCCAATGTGCAAAATTGCATCTTTTACCAGAATTTACTCAAATGCTAAATGATTCCCATGATGAGCACTGAATGGGTCATCTCTAATATATTTAGAACGTTTATTCATGAGATCAGTGTTTTGGTCCTTTGCTTGGGATTTTTTAAAACTGTTTGTATTAAAGTCAATAAATATTAATTACAGCCAATAGAAAACAGCTTAATAGACAAATCGGACATATATTTTTTTGCTATGTAAACAAAAATGTGAAAAAAGAGGGGGCAAAACACATTTGGGGACTACAAGAAGAAGGAAAGGGAAGGAGGGGGTGGGTAGAGAAGGGGAATGCTGTGCTTCTTTAATCCAAAACAGGTCGATAAAGTATCTATCAACCAGCCCAGGAAGTACTAAAATAGCCAGATCTAGATATAGTAACTTTTATATGTATCGGATTCGTTAAAGGTCATCCAACTGAACCAAGTTGCAGTAAACTCTACATTTCTGTCTAGGGCAGCTTAGTTGATATCTTCCACTGACATATAGATATCTATTAAACCAATCCTTAACTGATGGGGGGGTTGCGGATTTCCATATAGCCAGGAAAACCGCCTTTGCCACATTATTAAATGCTTTAGAAGGGATTTCTGATATGAAGTAATTGGAGCCTTCACTGAATTTAGAATCCATAAGTCTGGGCCCTCTGGTACTCCTTCTTAAAAAACTCTTTAGAAATTGTTATCACAGTCGTCCAAAATAGTCTATGCTTCAGACATCTCCACCAATTATGCCAGGGATCTTCTATAGAGCTATCACATTGCCAGCATTTATCTGTTAGTCCATGGAACATCCTACTAAGTACACTGGGACATCTGTGTCATCTAGTAATCATCTTACATTTCCAACACTGAAACACAGCTTGAAAAATCTTGGGTGAGCTAAAAGATTTTGATCCAGCTAGGTGCTCCTACTGTGGAGCACCTAGCTGAATCTCTAAGTCCTGCTCCAATGCTTCAGTAAATTTGGGAGGTGAAAGCCATAGGTCAGTAACCATAAGTTTATTGTCACGAGCCGCGGCGGTACTCACAGCCGCCGCGGCTCGCTTCCTGCCTGCCCCAGCGTCCCGGCCGTCACCATGACGACCGGGACGTCACTTCCCTTCAACTCCCGACCATTGCCGAGGCAACGGCCAGACCCCCAGCAGTGTAGCGCCGCGTCCCGGCAACAGGGGACAGCCGGGCGCGTGCGTAGAAGGACCAAATAGCCTGCTGGCTATTAGGCTGTAATTATTTTATTAGTCAGCTCCTGGGAGTAGTTGCAGAGCCTAGCTGGCTCTGATTGGCTCACCTGTGTATTTAAGGCAATGAGGTCTGCTACCTCATTGCCGGTTATAGCGTTCTGTCCTCAGTCCTGCTGCCTGCTTGTGCTATCCGTTTGGTTCTTGCTACCTTGGATTTGACTACCCGTGTTTTGACCCCTGCTTGTTCTTGGACCTGTGACCCCTGTCTTCTGACCTCGACCTTTTGCCTGGATTTCGGATTTTGCTTCTCTGCCTGTGTGTCTGACCCTTCGCTTGTCTCTGGATTTTGCATCTGTGCCTGTGACCCTTTGACCTAGGATTCTGCTTAACTGCAGCCCGCCAATCACTCCACTCCTGGGTACTCCTTTAAGCCAGTATACGTTACTCGACCCTCGGTCGGCCCGCAGCCCAGTCTGGCCTGTTGAAGTCGTATAATTGGATGAACGAAAGTATATTGGTTTAATATTGGTTTGCCGTGCTTATTGCGAAGCGTACGCCATGTAACATGTGGCGTGATGCGATTGCACGGTAAAATACGCACGCACACACCCGCATTACAACATTTAGTTATTTATACAATTCATATTCATATTGGTTCCGTTACACTGTAATTTATGAGCAGATAGCATTTGATTTATTATTAGTTTATATATATATATATATATATATACATAGACATTGATTATATGTACACTTCAGTGTTATTAAAGGTTTAGGTTATAGGAAAGGTGTCATGCCTGATATCATATTGAAGCCCTAATCATCAGCAGCTGTCCGGTGCAGTCGGCGAAGAGATCGCACATTTTATACTTTAGTTATTTATATTAGAGAATAAACCTTTTGTATGATGCTGGCTATGAAAGGAGCAGACCCCCTGGAGAGACGACCCCCTCCTTTGGATTCCTTAGATTGAATCAGCCTATGAACTGTTTGTCCTGGAGATACCCTTTGTCTGGAGCTATGGAAGCAAGCTACGTCATTTGCATTGTTCTCTGTAACACTGAATGAATATATACGATCACAGCTGCAGCTGCTAGTCCAGTCTACTCTGACCACAGTTATCTAAAAGATATACTGTTCCATTGGGACCCATGGAAGCGCAGCGATTGCAGCGGTATGTATGTATTTATCTTTTGGTATTGGCTGTACTGTACTTTATCATAATATAATAATGTATTGAATTGTTGACTATTTACATCTGCTAAAAATAAACCACCATGTGCTTTGGATACACATACAATTGATTGGGCAATGCTTATTTGAAAACGATAGAATTACTTTAATAGTCCCTACCACTAGGGGCTCCAGCGAACACCGGGCCTTCAGAGTAGTCCCCGAGTTTCACTGTACTGGCTTGGGAGTTCCTAACATTATAACTGGCCATAACAGAAATTCCGGAGACCAACTCTAATGGAGGAAAGCGGAATCAAATCGTCTCCATTTCAAGTGCTGGCTGGCCATGTTGACACGTGTATAAAATGATCCAGGGATTGGCCCAGCGTTTGTCAGCGCAAGAAGAGGCTTCCAGAGACCTGCAACCTCAGCAAGCTGCCTCTGGCGTACCTCCAGAGCCGAAGTTGAATTTGCCTGATCGATTCTCAGGAAGCAGGTCTTTTTTCCGCAACTTCAAGGAGAGTTGCAGGTTATACTTTCGCCTGAGGCAACGCTCCTCTGGTTCTGAACAGCAACAAGTAGGGATTGTTATCTCCCTACTCCAGGGCGATCCTCAGTCTTGGGTCTTCTCCCTTACACCAACAAGTCCAGCCTTACAAACCGTGGATGCCTTCTTCCAGGCTTTGGGGTTGCTATACGATGACCCAGACAGAGTGGCCTCAGCTGAGTCTCACCTCCGGGCATTAAGGCAAGGATGTCGTTCCGCTGAGGAATATTGTGCGGAATTTCGGCGTTTGTCTACTGATTGTGCCTGGAATGATCCGGCACTGCGGAGTCAATTGCGTTTGGGCCTTACCGAGCAAATTAAGGACTTTCTAGTTCAGTATCCTGTACCCGCCTCACTTGAAGATTTGATGCAGCTCGTCATTAAAATTGACCGTCGATTTAGAGAGCGGAAAACTGAACGTGAGTCATCAATACCTCCTGGCTCATCACCCAGTTCCGATTTTTCTTTTCTTTGCTGAATCCATGCGGCTGTGTGTTTATCGCCTGCCTCCAGAGGAACGCTCCAGAAGATGCTCACTAGGTCTTTGTTTGTATTGTGGCCAATCAGGCCACCTAGTACGTTCCTGTCCCAGTAAGGCGGGAAAACGCCTAGACTCAAGTGCTGGAGAAGTGGTGCGTTTAGGTCTCCAAATAACCTCTTCGGAAAACTCTCTTTTAGTCCCTGCACGCTTAGCCTTCAGACATCGTTCCACTGACCTGTCGGCCTTCCTTGATAGCGGTGCAGCAGGTAACTTTCTGGACATTCTGTTGGCTCAAACCCTTAGAATTCCCGAAGTCAAACTGGATTCGAGCATTACCGCCTGTGGCTTGGATGGTAATCCCCTGGTTGGGGGCCGAATACTCGCCAAGACCCCATTGGTTCGATTATCCGTAGGCGCTCTCCATACTGAAGAACTCACATTCTTCCTGATCACCTGTCCCTCCGCTCCATTGATTCTGGGGTATCCATGGCTGCAAAGTCATAATCCCCTTATTGACTGGAAAAGAGGAGAGATCATCCGTTGGAGTCCAGAGTGCTCAACTTCATGTTTGACCCTGCCTCTCAGAACCCTGCAGCCTAGTCCAGAATTGTTGCCTACACCTTACCAGGACTTCAGTGACGTCTTCTGTAAACAGAGGGCTGATTCTCTCCCGCCTCATCGGGACTACGACTGTGCTATCGATCTTGTGCCGGGATCTAAATTGCCCAAAGGGCGTCTGTATTCCTTGTCTAGCTATGGAACAGTACGTAGAGGAGAATCTAAGCAAAGGGTTTATCCTTTCCTCTAAATCCCAGGTAGGTGCCGGCTGTTTCTTCGTGGCTAAAAAAGATGGCAGTCTGAGACCTTGCATCGACTACCGTGGCCTAAACGAAATCACAGTCAAAAACACTTACCCGCTGCCTTTGATTTCTGTTTTGTTTGATCAGCTCAAGTCTGCCACCATATTCTCTAAGATTGACTTACGGGGTGCTTATAATCTCATCCGCATCAGACAGGGAGATGAATGGAAGACCGCCTTTAATTCCCTCTCTGGGCATTATGAATATTTGGTGATGCCATTTAGATTGTGTAACGCTCCGGCAGTCTTGAAGTATTTAATTAATGACATCTTGCGAGAATTCCTGGGTAAGACCGTGGTGGTTTATTTGGATGATATTTTAATTTATTCGCAGTCCCTGCCTCAGCACCGCCAACAGGTTCGGGAAGTTCTGGAGAAGTTACGTCAACACCACCTCTACGCAAAATTGGAGACGTGCGAGTTCGAAGTCTCCAGGGTGGCCTTCTTAGGCTATATCATTTCTTCATCTGGCTTCTCCATGGACCCCAGTAAAGTCCAAGCAATCCAAGACTGGGTTCTTCCTACTAACCTCAAGGCGATCCAAAGGTTCCTTGGCTTCGCCAACTATTATCGATGGTTTATACGCTCTTTTTCCTCCTTGGTGGCTCCTATTACCGCCCTCACCCGGAAGGGCGCTGACCCAACTAATTGGTCCTCGGAGGCGTTAGCGAGCTTTTCTGCCCTTAAAGTCGCTTTCACATCCGCACCCATTCTTAAGCATCCAGATCCTGAGCTTCCGTTCATTGTCGAAGTAGACGCTTCAGATGTAGGAGGAGGCGCCATTCTCTCTCAAAGAGATCCTCAAAGCAAAAAATTGCACCCATGTGCATATCTGTCCAAGAAATTCTCATCTGCCGAAATTAACTACGATGTTGGGAATCGAGAGTTATTGGCCATCAAGTGGGCCCTCGAAGAATGACGGCATTGGTTAGAAGGAGCATCTCACATTATTACCATCTTCACTGACCATAAAAACCTTCAGTATATTCAGACCGCTGTTGAAGTCGTATAATTGGATGAACGAAAGTATATTGGTTTAATATTGGTTTGCCGTGCGTATTGCGAAGCGTACGCCACGTGTTACGTGACGTGGTGTGTTCGCACGGTAAAATACGCACGCACACACTCGCATTACAACAGTTAGTTATTTATATAATTTCATATTGGTTCTGTTACACTGTAATTCAGGAGCAGATAGTATTCAGTTTATTATTAGTCTATATATATATACATATATATAGATATATGTTGATTATATGTACATTGTAGTGTTATTAAAGGTTTAGGTAATAGGAAAGGTGTCATGCCTGATATCATATTGAAGCCCTAATCATCAGCAGCTGTCCGGTGCAGTCGGCGAAGAGATCGCACATTGCATACTTTAGTTATTGATATTAGAGAGTAAAACCTTTGTATGATACTGGCTATGAAAAGGAGCAGACCCCCTGGAGAGAAGACCCCCACCTTTGGATTCCTTAGATTGAATCAACCTATTACCTGTCTGGCCTGGACCCACCCAACGTCTGGACCTATAGAAACAATCTACGTCATCTCTATTGTTCACAATGAAACACTGACTGTATATATATTAGCTGCATCTCACTGGGGCCTCAGTCAACTCTGACACAATATTCTATACAGAATATTGTCCATCGGGTCCGGTGATTGCGCAGCGTGCGCAAGCGATTGCATTTGGTATGTACTTATCTTTTGGTATTGGCTGTGCTGTACTGTACTTTATCATGATATAATAATGTATTGAATTGTTGACTATTTACATCTGTTAAAAATAAATCACTTTGTGCTTTGGACACACATTCAATTGATTGGGCAATGCTTATTTTAAAACGATAGAATTACTTTAATAATTTGGGGGCTCGTGAGTTAGGAATTACGTTACCGGCAGGTATGCAACGCTTACGATATTCGGTTCCTCAACAAAGGGTGGATGGACGGACGCGTCGCATAAAGCAGGAAAGAACGCAATGCGTCTAATACCTGTGGTTCACTGTGTGTTGCGAAACCGAATGTCCGTTGTTGCATAGACTGAAGGAACGCTAATTAGAATCTAGGGACAAGAAAGAAAAATGTTTCTTTTTATTGTCGTTTTAATGGTTTAAAGTGTATTGCATTGCATAGGGTATGTGTACTTCCTGCTGTGCGTACGCAAACTTCCGGTAGATTTGCCACGTGGTTGAACAATTGTTTTGATAGTTATTATATGCATAGTATAATTACTTGTGAAAGCCTCTGAGACATTATTACGGTTGTTGGGAACTTTCAATTTTCTGCGCAGAAAAGGTGTATAGTGTGCGATTTTGTAACGTAGATACACTGTTTATTGTTGAGGTGCTCAGTTGCTGTCTGACGAGGCGGATTGCCCAACTGAAGGACGGTATACAGGGCAGGTATACCGAATGCGAAAACCGGGTTTTCGCAAAGCGCTACCAATAGATCGCAAGGTTTGCTAATAATTAGTATTGGTAGGCAGTGCGATCCGATCGCACCGTTAGTGCGAATTGGTGAAGCAGCTAGGAGGAATTATACTGGAAAGGCAGGTTGATTGTATTAACTTGCGCTCCCAGCGATAATAAACTCAGCAGATTTTTGTGGTTGAGCCAGGGTATCGAGGAGCTGATAGCCCTTGGGGCCCACAGTGATATTTCTGTATTAGGGAACCTCGCCAGGGGCGAGAAAAGCGAGTGAGCGCGGCTAAAGGAAATACGTTCACCGAGCATAATAGATCTCTAGCGGTGAGTATAGCAACAGAGTTGAAATATTTAGTGGAAAGAACAGAGCATTGCGGTGTGTCTGTGTTTCACATTTGGCCGGAAGGAACAGAGCATTGCGGTGTGTCTGTGTTCCGGGTAGAAAGTATATTGTACAACATGGGTGCTAGGCATACGCTAGAGATTGCCAATTTACTGCCTAAGGAAGGTCTTATTGAGTCAGCGAGATTTCTCATGTGTGCAAAATATGGTGCATACGCAACTGTGTATTGTGACACGTGGGTCGAAATGACCAAAGATTGTGATAGGCCTTTCCCAACAACAGGGAGTTTTAATGCAGAGGTGCTTAATACCGTAAAAGATAAAGTACGGTTGATTAAGTCAACGAAAGTGAGAAATGCACATAATCATTGTTTAAAATCGTGGCAAATGGAAGGTAACACGTGGCAGAGCAGCGAACGCACAGCGGAAGTGAGTGTAAGGAAAAACACGTGTTCAGCGGAAGTAAGCGTACCGGAAACAAGCATTCCGGAAGTGTGCGTTGCGAAGCGTGGCGAACTGAGCGCAAACACGCCCCCGATAAATTTGGTCGGGGCGGGAAGTACAGCCAATACCAAAAATGTAAAAACTGTAACTAGTAAGTTGTATGTTGTTTTAAGTAACGTTAAAAGTAATGTTTCAGGACAAAGAAGAGGAACGGTCCCACCAGCAGGGGCAGCTGCTGAAAATGGTGAGAATAATGAAAAGGTTAACACAGGGGGAGACATCCATTGTACTGCAGCAGCAATTTCAGCAACTAGTTTCAGTGATTTGGTAGACTTACATCCTGTCTGCACAGCAGCAGTTCCCAATGGGAAAGCAGACAGGAATAATGATGTTCCCTTAAAACACGTAGCAAAGCATGATCCATGCACTAGGTCTGAAACATTTTCAATTTTGTCTGATTTCCCTGATCCTAGGAAAGATTTGACCAAATGTCAGCAGTTTATTAGATATTATGGTAATGTGTACGAGCCAACTAATAACGATTGGCGAGTATTATTGAAGACCTGTCTTCCTCTCAATACTGACATACAAAAGTTCATTAAGGATTGTATGTTGGAGGAGGATGAATCCTTAACCGAGGATGATAATCAGGACAATATTAGACATATAATCACACAGTTGGCCACATATTTCCCAGTGATAGTGGACTGGAGTAAAATTTTTAGTATCCAGCAAAAAGATAGTGAAAATGCAGCAGACTATTTTTGCAGAGCTTTGATAGCAATGGGCAAATGTACTGGGGTACCAGACATAAAAGATAATCTATATTACAGAGAGGTTGCTGTTAAAGTTCTAATGGATGGCCTCAGGGAAAACTTGAAAAGAAGGGTGCAAACTTCATTACCATACTGGAAAGGAACCACTGTAAGTGCTCTCAGGGAGTCAGCTATAGAACATGATAAAAGTATAAACAAACAGAAAGAGACACTAAGTGATAGGGTAATGATGATAAGTATCCCAGCACTAGAGGGACTGCACACACGACCACCAGAATACAATCCACATAACAGGAAACCCAGAATAGTGAGATGTTACAAGTGCAGAGAAGAAGGACACATTAGGAAAGATTGTAAAAAGGAAGAGAAACAACACGAGTTGAGGAAGTGTTTTCAAGGCAATAAAATAGGACACCTAGCAAAACATTGTGAAGACATGACAGGGACGTGCTTCTACTGCCATAAGAAGGGACACATGAGTAGGAACTGTGTAGAGAGAAGAATGAATACCTGGGTTGGAAATCACATAGACATCCACAAAGGAGGCGTACACTTCTCTTAGAGGTTCCCCTTTAATTGATTGCACACTCTGTAACAACTAGTATTCTGGGGGAGAAATATAGCCAACTCTAGAGTTAATCTGTGGTGAGCATTAAGGTGCAAAATGTAGAAAGAAACTTATTTTTTTAAAAGTAATCTTTGTTGATTTTGTTTGTTCGGTTTATGTTGTCACATGTTTGTTTTCCTAAATCGCTAGCCGACGGCAAAGAATAGAAATGTTTGTTTTGTTTGCTGTTTTAAGATAACTATCTTGTTTTTCTTTTCACAGATAAAAGGGACACAAAAGAAGTATAGACAAGTGTTTAAAAGGGGTGAGATAGAGAAATAGAAGAATTACTCTTGAAAGACTAATTAACAATAGACAATTGGAACACTCTTTTGTTTTAGGCTGCAGTGACTCATGACAATTTGTTTGGCTGAGAATCATTATCCAACAATGAAGTATGTACATACTTTGCTCCAAAATATCGTTTTATGTATTTCAGAAAAAAAAAAATGAGTCACTAAGAGTACATTTTCACATTTCTCTATTATAAGTTAGAAAAGTCCGTTGAAAAGGTATGTAGTCAATGAGATACCGAGTTCTTAATGAACAAATGACGGACGACACTGGATTGCACTGTTAAGAACCCCTAGTCAAGTATGGGGAGGGGTCATAGTTAGCAAATAGCTAAGGGGAACAGTGGAATGAATACAGCCATTTCCCCATAGAGTCAGAGTCCAATCCAGCTGTCATTTTGTTGTAAAAATCTCCCTTTCTACATGTATGTTCGTATTCAAACCTTTGTATTCCCATCATTCATTGCTTTCCTATTTCTCATTCTTTACACAAACGCTACTCTCTCGCTCTCTCTCTCTCTCTCCCTCCCTCTCTCTCTCTCTCTATCTCTCTCTCCCCCCCTCTCTCTCTCTAACTCTCTCTCTCTCTACTTCGCTCTCTCTCTCTCTCTCTCTCCCTCTTTCTCTCTCTCTCTCTCTCTCCCCCCCTCTCGCTCTCTAACTCTCTCTCTCTCTACTTCGCTCTCTCTCTCTCTCACTCTCTCTCTTTCTCTCTCTCTCTCTCTGCTCTGGTAGAGATAAAATCAGACAGTCTTAACAATGGGGCTAAAACATATTTTATGTTTTTACATAAGACAAATTCAGAGATACACACACTAGATTGACATGAGTTACAGAAACAGTCAGGGGTTTTGTTTTCATGTGTATAGAAACTGCTGATTTTAAGCAGAAAGGTTCTGTTGTGGAAATACGATTCATGTGTTATAGATTGCATATCTGTTTTGTTTTTTTTGTTTTGGCTCGTGCCTCCTGTACAAAAATGTGCCTTTATATGGATGCACAAAGGGTGGGCAGGACAGGAGGACAGAAGAATGCTAGAGGTGAGGCATACAGATATGCATCTCTGTATAGAACATTGGAGTAGGATTTTTACCACAAGATACGGCATAATGTGAAACCCTAGAAAATGTAGAATTTTCATGTTTTATAATTTTCACTGTTAGACAGGCATGTACTGGATACTGTTATATTTGAAGAAAGTGTTATAGAAAGTGACCTCTTTGCCTTTCCCACTTAGTCAAGTAGCTGAATATGAGGTACTGAGAATGACATGTGAGTTGGCAGAGGGAAAATCGATTGATATACATTGGTCTTTAGCATTTTTCTAGTCTAGAGGGCGATGTTGAGGTGACTGAGAAATCGTTTTATAGCAATACCAGCACATGATTAGGACACTACATAGAGGACTTTATACAGTGACACAGTTACCAACTGAAGTAGCTGCTAGTAAGGTCCACACTTACACGCACAACCATACAGGGCTGTCACACCAGGGAGAACATAGCTGTCAAATAGACAACAGGGTTTTATGTGACAGCTAACAAATCTATGTTTTGTTTGTTTTTCGTTGTATTGTTTTAGTTTTAAAAAGGTGAACACACACACACATGCACGCATGCACATATTGGTTAATATAGGAAGATTTGTGTTACCTGAGGGATAAACTGTCTGGAAGGTGAAGAGATGTGGTGAGGAGTCTGGTGGACTCTGGAGAGATGGACAAGGTAGACTAATAGAGCCATCCCATATCCCTCCTGCTGATGGGTTTTCCTCCAGGTAAAACAAATACACATCATCCAATTACCACCATGCAGGATCCTCAAGTATACACTGGTGTACCAATGAAATATGTCTAGGTAGAGGTGTATTGAAATGTGTCTAATGTATTACTGTTTCATACTCAAAGCTTTTGTTATTTAATGTGATAGTCCTAGAGTTATAATAGATGATAGGGGTATTCATGTTATTGATAATAGATGTATAATGTATGAGTAGTGGTAACAAATCACATACTTTCAATTAGCCATAAACCAGTGTGAACATAAAGTAGTGGTACTCGGTAGAATGAATTGAATAGAATAAGAGTTGGAACTTGATTGAAGTGCCACTAGTCCTTTCCCGCTACCAAGAGATCACCCCTGGGCAGACTCCTAACCTGTCAGTTTTTGAAATGTTCTTGACCCCTCGTGAGATGAGATTGTAACTGGGAGGCTAGGTTAGACCTTGAGAGAAGGTAAATAGTGAGACAGCAACTGAGAACGTCCAAAACACTGTTTCCTGAAAGGTCACACTAACTGTCAGGATGTTGGATCAGGAGAGTAAGTTGTGGAGCAGAAATTTCTTAAGCTTAG
Source organism: Mixophyes fleayi (assembly GCF_038048845.1). Lineage (NCBI taxonomy): Eukaryota > Metazoa > Chordata > Amphibia > Anura > Limnodynastidae > Mixophyes > Mixophyes fleayi. The sequence continues at coordinate 93,455,385 of NC_134408.1, read as the reverse complement.
GTTATTTGCCAGACAGGTACCAGGTGTAGGCTACCAGCCTCACGGCTTTAAGGGTAGCAGAGACACGCTGGTGCCCATACCACCCACTGCAGAGGGGCCAACACTCAGAGAAGGGTCCAAGGGCACTCATGAGTCTGTACTGGAAGGCCTCGAATGCAGTTAGTAGCACCTGAGCCAAAGGCTAAGACTGTTGTCCAGCATGAAGTTGTAGTTTTTCCTCTTTTGTGTTCTCTCATTTCACTCTCTTCTCAGGACGGTTAATTCTTTTGATTATTAGCAGGTGACAGAGACTGGTTCGGGTAATGATAAGGAGGTATTGGGGAGGAAGAAGTTAGTAGCATAATCAGTCCGGCCAATTACTCTATTCAATTCAGGGGTAAAGGAAAATTTGGAAACCTTGGAGCTTGGAGAAAGTGCGAGGGGCTATTGTCTGAGTAGCATTACGTCCGTAAGTACGGCGACCCCATAGAAAAAAAAAAGAGACACACCCAGCGATGCCAGTCCAGTAATATTCGGACTTGAGCAGGCATCCTTGAGAATGATAATCATTCTTGGGAGGGTAAGGTTTTAGACCAAACAAAGTGCTGGGCGTGCTCACGCGTGCCTCAGTGATTATATCAAGTAGGATTAGTTCTCTTTCCACTAAATATTCTTGAGGTACCCGAACTATGGGTGGGAGGTCACTAGGGAAAAAAGTAGGACACCTAGGTCCCTTAGTCTGAAGTCTCCCAATGCTTTACAAGCCGATTACTGTTAAATCTGAGTATTGGGAGACTGGGAAGAACGAACAGACAATAGCCCGCCCACAAGTGTTGATGAAAAGAACTGGTGACATTATGAGATGTGTGTATATTAACGCAAGTTGAAAGAGATTGCATATGACATTATTGATAGACATAGGATGATGCTATTGATGAACATGAAGTGTTTAAATGTATTCTGAGCTTAAAGACATGCGTTGGACAGAAGAACCTGTTAAACTTGAAGAACTGTAGTAGAGAATTCTGTATAGCTGATACACGTTCTACTGTACCATGTACCTTTCCAAATAATGTATTAAGTGTTTTATTGCACCCTTGAAGGGCATACAAAAAGTTATCTCCAAGCTCCAGAAGTGTACGGTTTATAGTAAAAGAAGAAGTCGTTTAGAGGATTAAGACTCTCTCTTATGATAACTTGTTTAGACCTACAAACAGTGTGGACATACACCAAAGGGGATTTGTATTACATAACAATGAAACGTGGTACTGAGATCCTGCTTATAACATCTTTAAGGTGATAGTTTATTGTACTATCAAAGGGTGGACTGTTGAAGTCGTATAATTGGATGAACGAAAGTATATTGGTTTAATATTGGTTTGCCGTGCGTAATGCGAAGCGTACGCCACGTGTTACGTGACGTGGTGCGTTCGCACGGTAAAATACGCACGCACACACTCGCATTACAACAGTTAGTTATTTATATAATTTCATATTGGTTCTGTTACACTGTAATTCAGGAGCAGATAGTATTCAGTTTATTATTAGTCTATATATATATACATATATATAGATATATGTTGATTATATGTACATTGTAGTGTTATTAAAGGTTTAGGTAATAGGAAAGGTGTCATGCCTGATATCATATTGAAGCCCTAATCATCAGCAGCTGTCCGGTGCAGTCGGCGAAGAGATCGCACATTGCATACTTTAGTTATTGATATTAGAGAGTAAAACCTTTGTATGATACTGGCTATGAAAAGGAGCAGACCCCCTGGAGAGAAGACCCCCACCTTTGGATTCCTTAGATTGAATCAACCTATTACCTGTCTGGCCTGGACCCACCCAACGTCTGGACCTATAGAAACAATCTACGTCATCTCTATTGTTCACAATGAAACACTGACTGTATATATATTAGCTGCATCTCACTGGGGCCTCAGTCAACTCTGACACAATATTCTATACAGAATATTGTCCATCGGGTCCGGTGATTGCGCAGCGTGCGCAAGCGATTGCATTTGGTATGTACTTATCTTTTGGTATTGGCTGTGCTGTACTGTACTTTATCATGATATAATAATGTATTGAATTGTTGACTATTTACATCTGTTAAAAATAAATCACTTTGTGCTTTGGACACACATTCAATTGATTGGGCAATGCTTATTTTAAAACGATAGAATTACTTTAATACCGCCAAAACTCTAAATCCTCGACAGGCCCGCTGGGCTTTGTTTTTCACCCGATTCAACTTCCTTATCACTTACCGTCCAGGATCAAAAAATACTAAGGTTGATTCTCTATCTCTGAGTTTTATGGCATCCCATCCTCAGCCCCCTGACCCGCAACCAATAATTCCCTTGACCTCCATTCATGTCGGTCTAACTCAGGATCTTGGGGCCACACTCTGCCACTTCCAGAAAATTGCTCCAGCTCAGACACCTGCTGATAAATTGTTTGTCCCAGTTCATCTGAGGAAGTCGGCCATCATTGAATGCCACGACAACTGCTCAGCAGGTCATCCCGGTATCAAGAGGACCATAGAAATACTTTCCCGCTGGCTTTGGTGGCCAACCTTGTCTTTGGATGCGGAAAACTATGTTCGCGCCTGCCCAGAATGTGCTAGGAACAAGTCTTCCAGAGTCCGTCCTCCAGGTCAACTTCTACCCTTACCAACTCCAAACAGGCCATGGACCCATATTTCCATGGACTTTGTTGTCGACCTCCCTTTGTCCTCGGGTCATAACACCATTTGGGTAGTTGTTGATCGATTCAGCAAGATGGCACATTTTATACCCTTGCTCAAATTGCCGTATGCCAGAAGTTTGGCCACCTTATTTATTACTCATATCTTCCGTCTCCATGGCCTTCCAGAAGACATAGTCTCGGACCGAGGGTCCCAATTCATTACACAATTTTGGAGGTCTTTCTGCAATTCCCTCGGAATCAAAGTTAGTTTGTCCTCAGCTTACCACCCTCAGTCAAATGGTCAGACGGAAAGAACCAATCAATCTTTAGAGCAATTTCTGCGCATATACATTTCCAAGTTTCACGATAATTGGTCCTCCCTCCTATCCTGGGCAGAGTTTGCTTATAACAATGCTTGCCACTCTGCAACACGTACCTCCCCGTTCTTCTGCAACTTTGGGTTCCACCCGAAAGCGAACTCTCTCTCCTCTGCTGTTACCATTGGTGATCCTGGAACACTTGCCTTCACTGCCAGGTTGAAGTCAGTTTGGAAGAAGGTACATTCCGCTCTGTGTCAAGCTTCTCTTAGGTCTAAAGCCTTCGCTGATCGCCATCGTGGTCCATGTGCATTAAAAGCAGGAGATCGTGTATGGTTGTCCACACGGAACATCAAATTGAGACAACCCTGCAAGAAACTTGGTCCTCGATTCATCGGGCCATTTTTGATTGAGAAGAAAGTAAATCCAGTGGCATTCCGACTCAAACTACCACCATCTTTAAAAATTCCCTGTACTTTCCATTGTTCTCTTCTGAAAAAAGCCGTTGCTCCCAGCAAACACAGTCAATCGTTGTTAGGAACCCCTCCAGCCGGCACAACACAACCCGGAGTCTACTCTGCCAGTCAGGTGTTCACTGGAGCCCCTGATGGTGGGGACAGACTGGGCTGCAGACTGACAGAGGGTCGTGAAGTGTGTACCGGCTGGGGAGAACCCAGGCAAGAAGAGTCAGGTCCACGCAGAGGTCAAAAGGTCGGCAGCAGGTAACAGTAACAATGAACAAGCTGAGGTCAGAGGTCACAGGCAAAGTAGCAGAACGGGTAAACGAGCCAAGGATCAGGGTCACAGGAAACACAAGCGAAGTCAAATACGAAGCCAAGGGTCATACACGGGAAGTCAAAACGTAGATACAGGAACTGGAACAAGCAGGTCAGCAGACTGGAGCACAGAAGCTATAACCGGCAATGAGGCAGCAGACCTCATTGCCTTAAATACAACCCACAACCAATCAGAACCTGCCCCTAGACAAGGCCACACTTGTAGGCTAATTGCCAGCACCTAGCAAGACCAATCAGGGCTTAGCCCTGAAATCCACACCTGCAGGCTAATGCCTGCTAATTCAGCCACAGGCTAAATCTGCCTGATTGTCGCTAGAGCGCATGCGCGCCTGGCTGCCAGGACACGGCGCTGAGGAAGCGTCCGACCGTTGCCTTGGCAACGGCCGGGAGTTGGAAGGAAATGACGTCCCGGTCGTCATGGTGACGGCCGGGACGTTGGGACCGACAGGAAGCGAGCCGCGGCGGCTGTGAGTACCGCCGCGGCTCGTGACAGTACCCCCCCCTTGAGGAGGGGTTAAGGAACCCCGACATCCCGGTTTCCTTGGAAATTTTTTAAAGAACTCCTTCAACTGTTTAGGAGCACCGAGTTGTCTCCGTGGGATCCAAGACCGTTCTTTCAACCCACGATTCCTCCACTGCACTAGGAAGTGCACCTGACCTTGCACTTTTTTGGAATCCAAGATCTTCTGAACAACGTATCTTGGTGATCTGTTTGATTTTCTCTCAGGCAAATTTGAAGACTGGATTTGAGTAGGATATAATACCGGCTTCAACAGAGAACAGTGAAATGTGTTGGGAATTCTTAACCTAAATGCAACAGAATTAACCTGCTTGATGATAAGGAACGGGCCGATGAACTTGGGACCCAACTTTTTGCAAGGCTGTCTGAGTTTAATGTTTTTTGTAGACAGCCACACTCTCTGGCCCACCTTGAAGGAGCAGATGGTACGGTGGCGATCCGATTTTTTTTTTGCGACAACTGAAGCCTGTTTCAGAGATGCCTGTACTTTCCTCCAGATAACTCTGAGATCTCTTGCAGTGGAACGGATCTCCTGGACACCAACTGGGTTAAGCGAATACAGGGAGTTAGATCTGGGGTGAAAACCATAATTGCAGAAAAACGGAGAAGTTTTAGTAGATGAATGACAGGAATTGTTACAGGCAAATTCCGCCCAAGGTAACAAGGAAGACCAATTATCATGGAACTCTGACGTGTAGCATCGCAAAAATTTTTCCAAGGACTGGTTAACTCTTTCGGTCTGCCCATTAGACTGAGGGTGATATGCGGATGATAAACTAACCTTGATTCCGAGAAGGGTACAGAAAGATCTCCAGAATTGCGCTATGAACTGAGAACCCCGATCGGAAACTATGTCAGTAGGGAGTCCATGGAGCCGGAAAATATGTTGAATGAATAAGACGGCCAAATCCCGAGCTGTAGGGAGTTTGGGTAAGGGAACGAAATGGGACATCTTGCTGAACCGGTCTACCACGACCCAAATGGTATTGTGTCCTGCAGAAGGTGGTAGATCCACTATAAAGTCCATGGACAAGTGGGTCCATGGTTTTCCAGGTGGTGCCAAAGGAACTAACTGGCCTATTGGGCGGATCCTAGGAACTTTGTTTCTGGCACAAACCTCACATGAGAGGACATGACTCCTGACGTCAGCAGACATAGATGGCCACCAGACTGTACGGGAAAGGATTTCTAACGTCTTGAAAATTCCAGGATGCCCTGCAACCCTACTGTTATGCGCCTCTGCAATAACCGCCTTCCTTAGATGGACTGGAACAAAGAGACGTCGCTCCGGAGTAGTATCAGGGGCTAATTTCTGGAATCTCTGAAGTGTGATACTCAGATCTTGGGTCAACCCGGCATGGATTACAGAAGGAGGAATAATCGGCTCTGGGATAGTGACTGGAATGTGGTGTGCCGAGAAACTTCTGGAAAGGGCATCTGCCCGGACATTTTTGGAGCCTGGTCGGTAGGTGATCAGGAAGTTAAACCGGGTAAAGAATAACGCCCACCGGGCCTGTCTGGGATTTAAACGTTTGGCTGACTGTATATATTGTAAATTCTTGTGATCGGTAATGACAGAGATCTGATGTGAAGCACCCTCCAACCAATGCCGCCACTCCTCGAAGGCCCATTTGATTGCCAATAGTTCTCTATTACCGACATCATAGTTGGCCTCTGCTGAAGAGAACTGACGGGAGAAATAAGCACATGGGTGCAGACGATTAATATGAGGATCCTTCTGCGATAGGATGGCACCGGCACCGATGTCAGAGGCGTCGACCTCAAGAATAAATGTCCTAGCTGGATCCGGATGTCTAAGGACCTGAGCGGAGACAAAGGCCTTTTTCAGGCTTTCGAATGAGGCTGCTGCTTGAGACGACCAATTAGTTGGATCCATTCCTTTACGGGTCAGAGCGACAATGGGAGCCACAATGTCGGCAAAGTTGTGAATGAATCTCCTATAATAATTGGAGAAGCCCAGGAACCTCTGCACCGCCTTAAGATTGTTGGGTTGCACCCAATCCAAAATAGCCTGGACCTTAGCTGGATCCATGGAGAATCCCTCAGAAGAGATTACATAGCCTAAAAAGGATACCCTCTGTACCTCGAACTCACACTTTTCCAGCTTAGCGTACAGGTGGTTCTCTCGTAATTTCTGTAGAACTTGTTTGACGTGAGTCTGATGGGCGGGCAAAGATCTGGAATAGATGAGGATATCATCTAAATAGACGACCACGAAACAACCAAGGAATTCCCGAAGAACTTCATTGATCAAGTCCTGGAACACTGCAGGTGCATTGCTAAGGCCAAACGGCATGACCAGATACTCGTAGTGGCCAGAGTGCGAATTAAATGCCATCTTCCACTCATCTCCTTCTTTGATACGGATGAGATTATATGCTCCGCGAAGGTCGATTTTAGTGAAGACAGTAGCCCCTCTTAGCTGATCAAACAATACCGAGATGAGAGGAAGGGGATAGGTGTTCTTGACTGTGATATGATTCAATCCCCGGTAGTCAATACAAGGTCTTAACCCTCCGTCTTTTTTTGATACAAAGAAGCATCCTGCTCCTACGGGAGACTTAGATGGCCTGATGAAGCCTCTCTCCAGGTTTTCGTCGATATACTCCTGCATGGATTTTGTTTCTGGAGCAGAAAGGGAATATAAATGCCCCTTAGGTAACTTGGAACCAGGAATAAGTTCGATGGCACAGTCAAAGTCACGATGTGGCGGTAAGGTATCAGCAGCCTTCTTGGAGAACACGTCCCAGAATTCATGATACTGTGAGGGAAGCCGCTCCGGAATAGGCTGAATCATACGCAGAGACAGTGACAAACAAGACTGTGTACAATAAGTACTCCACTTGACAATCTCTCCTTTTACCCAGTCTATGACAGGGTTATGACAGGAAAGCCATGGGTGGCCCAAGATCATAGGAACCGACGAACAATCGATCAGGAAGAAGGTGATTGACTCAGAATGGAGAGCTCCGATCTTCAACTGTAGTGGCGGGGTCTCCCAGGAAATCTTGCCACCAGGCAACGGACCTCCGTCTAAGCCACAGACAGTAATGGCAGAGTTGAGTTTTACCATCGGAATTCCGGCAGAGCGGGCAAACCCAATATCAAGGAAGTTGCCTGCGGCTCCGCTATCAATGAAGGCCGACAGGTCCACGGAGCGAGCCCGGAAGGTGAGCTGTGCAGGGATTAATACAGCATTTTTCGGGGAGATAATTTGCAGACCTAGGTGAACTTTCCCCTCATTCCCTAGGCATGGTCTTTTCCCGACTTATTTGGGCAAGAACGGGAGAAGTGGCCTTTTATGCCACAGTATAGACATAGACCTTGCGAACGTCTCCTGTCTCTCTCTTCAGAAGAGAGACGATATGCTCCTAATTGCATAGGCTCCTCACCATCCTGGGAAACAGGAACGAAGGCGGATGGAGGTGATGATGTTTCCTTTTCAGTTTTCCGCTCCTTATATCTCCTGTCAATTTTAATGGAGAGGTGCATCAGATCCTCCAGAGAACTAGGAGACGGGTATTGCACCAAAGAATCTTTAATCTGTTCAGATAGGCCGAGACGGAACTGACTTCGTAAGGCAGGGTCGTTCCATCCACTATCAGGTGACCATCTACGGAATTCAGCGCAGTATTCTTCTGCCGACCATCGGCCTTGTTTCAAGGACCGTAGATGAGCTTCCGCGGAGGCCACTCGATCCGGGTCATCATACAGTAGACCCAGTGCCTCGAAGAAGGAGTCTACGGACTGCATGGCCGGACTGGTCTGCGGCAAAGAAAACGCCCAGGACTGGGGGTCACCCTGTAGAAGGGAAATAATAATCCCAACTCTTTGCTGCTCTGAACCGGAGGAGCGGGGTCTCATCCGAAAATAGAGCTTGCAGCTCTCCCTGAAGTTCCGAAACAGGGTTCTATTTCCGGAGAACCGATCTGGTAAGTTCATTTTGGGTTCACAGATGGGACCTGGAGTCGGTTGTGAAGCTTTTGTGGCTTCTTCTTGAACAGACATACGCTCAGCCAATCCCTGCATCATCTGATACAAGGACTCAACGTGGCCTGCTAGGGTTTGTGCCGGAGACGGTGTGGATCCACTTGTATCCATTCTAACCTTGTCTCCGTGAGTGGGCCGGTTATAATGTTAGGAACCCCTCCAGCCGGCACAACACAACCCGGAGTCTACTCTGCCAGTCAGGTGTTCACTGGAGCCCCTGATGGTGGGGACAGACTGGGCTGCAGACTGACAGAGGGTCGTGAAGTGTGTACCGGCTGGGGAGAACCCAGGCAAGAAGAGTCAGGTCCACGCAGAGGTCAAAAGGTCGGCAGCAGGTAACAGTAACAATGAACAAGCTGAGGTCAGAGGTCACAGGCAAAGTAGCAGAACGGGTAAACGAGCCAAGGATCAGGGTCACAGGAAACACAAGCGAAGTCAAATACGAAGCCAAGGGTCATACACGGGAAGTCAAAACGTAGATACAGGAACTGGAACAAGCAGGTCAGCAGACTGGAGCACAGAAGCTATAACCGGCAATGAGGCAGCAGACCTCATTGCCTTAAATACAACCCACAACCAATCAGAACCTGCCCCTAGACAAGGCCACACTTGTAGGCTAATTGCCAGCACCTAGCAAGACCAATCAGGGCTTAGCCCTGAAATCCACACCTGCAGGCTAATGCCTGCTAATTCAGCCACAGGCTAAATCTGCCTGATTGTCGCTAGAGCGCATGCGCGCCTGGCTGCCAGGACACGGCGCTGAGGAAGCGTCCGACCGTTGCCTTGGCAACGGTCGGGAGTTGGAAGGAAATGACGTCCCGGTCGTCATGGTGACGGCCGGGACGTTGGGACCGACAGGAAGCGAGCCGCGGCGGCTGTGAGTACCGCCGCGGCTCGTGACAATCGTCCTCTAAAAAACCTCGGCCTCTGCTTATTAATGGAGACCACGAGTTCATCGTTGAAAAAATTCTGGACTCAAGGAAGGTTCAAGGGCAGGTCCAGGTTCTAGTCCATTGGAAGGGTTACGGCCCAGAAGAGCGAACTTGGATACCCCAGAAGCGTCTCCACGCTGAGAAACTACTTAAGGAATTTTTTAGGAAGTTTCCCACTAAGCCTGGATGTCGGGGTTCTTTGACCCCTCCTCAAGGGGGGGGGGGGTACTGTCACGAGCCGCGGCGGTACTCACAGCCGCCGCGGCTCGCTTCCTGCCTGCCCCAGCGTCCCGGCCGTCACCATGATGACCGGGACGTCACTTCCCTTCAACTCCCGACCGTTGCCGAGGCAACGGCCGGACGCCCAGCAGTGTAGCGCCGCTTCCCGGCAACAGGGGACAGCCAGAAGGACCTAATAGCCTGCTGGCTATTAGGCTGTAATTATTTTATTAGTCAGCTCCTGGGAGTAGTTGCAGAGCTAGGCTCTGATTGGCTCACCTGTGTATTTAAGGCAATGAGGTCTGCTACCTCATTGCCGGTTATAGCGTTCTGTCCTCAGTCCTGCTGCCTGCTTGTGCTATCCGTTTGGTTCTTGCTACCTTGGATTTGACTACCAGTGTTTTGACCCCTGCTTGTTCTTGGACCTGTGACCCCTCTCTTCTGACCTCGACCTTTTGCCTGGATTTCGGATTTTGCTTCTCTGCCTGTGTGTCTGACCCTTCGCTTGTCTCTGGATTTTGCATCTGTGCCTGTGACCCTTTGACCTAGGATTCTGCTTAACTGCAGCCCGCCAATCACTCCACTCCTGGGTACTCCTTTAAGCCAGTATACGTTACTCGACCCTCGGTCGGCCCACAGCCCAGTCTGTCCCCACCACTAGGGGCTCCAGCGAACACCGGGCCTTCAGAGTAGTCCCCGAGTTTCACTGTACTGGCTTGGGAGTTCCTAACATTTATAGACTGAATGTTTTGTATCTTGCTGGATGGTACAGATAAGTTCTACTAAGGGTGTTGTTTTTATTAACAATACAAAGATACTGAGTAAGCCAAGTATATCCTAACACTACTTGTCTGGGAGTGCTAACTCTATTACTACCCAGCCACAGACACAGTGAGGACCAGCAGAGCACCATTTCTTAAACATGTGAGGTGTCAAACCTTGGGGAAAAGTCTTTGTTATGTGTGAGAAAGGTCAGGGGCAGGGCTGGATTAAGGGAAGGGAGGCCCCCGGGCTAAGGGTACTGTGAGGGCCCGCCTCCCCCATGTGCCCCCCCCAACCCATGAGGCCCCAGTCCGTGACCTTACCTCTTTCCGTTGTTCCACTCCCTGCAGTGCTTATGCGGCATGCTGTAATCTCCTTACTAAGGAGATTACTGCGTGCCGCATAAGTACTACAGTGACAGCAGGCAGCTAACAGCATAACATTTGCTGTTAGCTGCCTGCCATTCTCCTTGAACAGGTGACAGTCGGAGCCGGGTGCAGGGTCTCCCCCGACCCAATAAATGTCGGCGGGTCCCCAAGCTGCCCTGAGGCCCCTGGGCTGTAGCCCCTTTAGCCCTATTGTTAGTCTGGCTCTGGTCAGGGGGATAGTGTCACTCACTGGTCCGCTGGTCCCTCTGGCTCAAGATCTAGGGCTCTCTCTGCCCTGCCGGCGCCCGTGCAGCGCCGCAGTCGTCCACCATTGTAGCTATGCGTTTGCGCATGTGCAGATCGGAAGTTTGGTAAAACCTCCGCTCTCCTCTCATTGGATGACTAATTACCTCTCACTATTTAAGACTCCCTCGGCCCTACTACCTTTGCCTGTTCTTGGTCCTCATTCCTCTGAGGTAACCAAGGAGTCCGTTGCTCCTGTATCGTGTTACCTGCCTGCCGTGGAAATCTCCTGTGCATTCAGTGGTTATACCTGTCAGCTGCAGCTCGTTCCATGCTACCTTGTATCGCACCTGCAATCTGGACAAGTCTCTACTCCACGCAAATGGTGATACCTGTCAGCTGCAGACCGTTCCACGCTACCTTGTATCGCACATGCAATCTGGACAAGTCTCTACTCCACGCAAGTGGTAATACCTGTCAGTCGCAGACCTCTCCACGTTGCCTTGTATCACACCTGCAATCTGGACAAGTCTCTACTCCACGCAAGTGGTAATACCTGTCAACCGCAGACCTGTCCACGCTACTTTGTATCTCACCTGCAATCTGGACAAGTCTCTACTCCACGCAAGTGGTAATACCTGACAGCCACAGACCTCTCCACGCTACCTTGTATTGCACCCGCCATCAGGAAAAGTCTATACTCTACGCATGTGGTAATACCTGTCAGCCGCAGACCTCTCCACGCTACTTTGTATCTCACCTGCAATCTGGACAAGTCTGTACACCCCTCCAGTGATAATACCTGTCAGTCGCAGACCTCTCGACGTTGCCTTGTATCACACCTGCAATCTGGACAAGTCTCTACTCCACGCATGTGGTAATACCTGTCAGCCGCAGACCTCTCCACGCTACTTTGTATCTCACCTGCAATCTGGACAAGTCTCTACTCCACGCAAGTGGTAATACCTGTCAGCCGTAGACCTTTCCACGCTACTTTGTATCTCACCGGCAATCTGGACAAGTCTCTACATCACACCAGTGGTAATACCTGTGAACCGCAGACCTCTCCGCGCTACCTTGTATTGTACTGCAATCTGGGCCAGTCCCTACTTTTCGCCAGTGGTGAAATCCATCTACTGCAGTATACTCTCCTAGTGTCCTATATTATTACCACCTTGACATTGCGATCATTATTTGCTGTTCCTGTACAACTTCTACTCTCCAGAGGCTATTATATTCTTCCAGTGTGTCTCCTGCTACCCAGTTCAGAGAGCCATCTGACCCCATCGTGTATTGCTGTATTCCGTCCATTTACCAGATTCTCCAGAGGGCCGCGACCTGCACAGTGAAAGCCGCTAAAACCCATACTTCCTTGCGGGAGTTCCTGGAGAAGACCAGCCGCTGTGTTAGACTCCGCGCCTCTGGTGGGTAATTGCCAGCTATTGATAAATTCTGGGTCGAGAGTCCTAGTGACCGTGGCAGATAGTAAGGAAGAGATTTGTTCAAATTGTCTCAGTTTGTTCCATTGAGCCAGTGTAAGGGATAACGTGGAATGTGTTATACAAGGCAGAGATGGGGTCCATGCAGCGATTCGATTTTTATAAAGATATTGTGCAAACAGAACATATTTACATACTTATAAACTTTTGAAACTGATTCTGGCATCAAAGTTCATTCATGAAAGATTCATGTTGTCCAGCGCTCAAAAACAAACAATATAAAAATCACTATGTGTCAGCATATACATAAAGGATAATTTTGTTTGGGAGTTGACCACTCCCTCCAGGTGCTGCATGCCTTACAAAATGGAGATTGAGGGAAGATTTTAAATGTGACACCCTAAATAAAATTTGTTTCACTGGCTAGGGACTCACCTACAGGAGATGCCTTGACGCGGCAGGTGAGCTTATATCCCAATATAGCTATATTGTGCATAAAATTCTCCTTTATGTATATGCTGACACTTAGTGATTTATATATTGTTTGTTTTTGAGTGCCGGACATTTTTCTTTTGTTTGAACTTGCACATTGGTCTCAATTGTCCTTGGCTGCCGTCTCAAATGATTTTATTCACTTGTACACATTTCATTAATTAAAGAAGCGCCCCTTTCCCCTCTTTCACTAAATTTTAGATAGTTTGTTTTGGAGTTGTGATTTATATATTGTTTGTTTTTGAAGTTATGATGCTGCTGCAAATTAAGTAAAAAATGACAACGTGTAGCCAAACATAATTCTAAAAGCATTCAGAAAAACAATATTTAGATTGATAAGTTGAGCGATATTCTAGTCAAATCAAAAGAGACAAATACATTTTACTGGCATTACATTACAGTAAGGAATAATTAATTCTGCATCACGAATTTATACTTAAAGTCTAAGTTTATATAAAAGTCAATACCTGTGCTATGTAAATCATATTGTTTGGATTTACTTCATTTGTAAACTTGTGCGACCAATCTGTGGGGGAAATCAATCTTCTACGTTGAGTCGAATGAAAATGTCCGACTTTGTTTATTTACATGTACTATGGTATCTGAACATCACAGATTTTCTTGCAGGGTGCAAGGTGCGAGAATTCATCTCTGGTGTTACATTGCTGCAGACTGCCTCTGGAATGATCGTGAAGGGACTCCCCCCTGTGACTGTTAATGTGTGAGTGCTATTGCACACACATATATATATATATATCTATATATCTATATATATATATATATATATATATATATATATATATACATTCACAGTGTGATCAAAATGTACATTAATAATCGCATATTTTTTTCATATATCATATTGGTATTACAGAGTTGAAAACACAAATGTTTGTTACTGTGATTATTATGCCATTAGAGTCTAAAGCACGGTTGCTCAGTTGCTAGCATTTCTGTATATTTGAGTAGGCTTACTCCAGGTGCTCAGTTTTCCTCCCATACTCCAAAAACATACTGGTAGGTTAATTGGCTGTTGACTAACCGTAGTGTTTGTGTTTGGAAATTTAGATTGTAAGTTCCAATGGAACAGAGACTGATGTGAATGACAAATATTCTCTGTACAGTGCTGTGGAATTGGTGGCGCTATATGAATTGATGATGATGATGATGGAAGTGTTCTTCTGTATTCTGTAAAGTGAGTCACAACAGTGGTGCACCTTTTCTTAGAGTTGACAGATTTGATGTTCAGACTAAATCCCCCTTCAAAACAATAAAATAAAATAATATATATTGTAACAAAGGGAGGCATTTACCTGACAAGATACAGAGAAAGCATACAAGCAGAGTAAGACATTGGCGCAGTTATGCACCTAGATTGAGGTTAAACCAGGTAAAGACTTATGTGTAGTTTAAAGTTTGGTTAACTTACATGATTTGAAAGCTCCTTCCTCTCAGCAAACAGACAGGGTGTGTCTGTTAGTGCAAACAGAGCCAGCCACCTGCCCATCAAGCTAAGGCTGGGGGAGGAGTATCATGTATAAAAGCTTGCTTGTGTCATTTGTTCACTAAGACCAAGGCTGGGGAAGCTGGCTGGTCTTGAGAGAGCTGGTCTATGTCTAGCTAGCGTTTAGGGTCTCCATAATTGCTGTGAAAGTCATACGGTGTCAAATACATTTTAACCATCCTGACAATAAAGCTGCATAACAAGAAGAATTTGTACGTGTGTGCTTCAACAGTAGCGGGCTCTTGCCACAATATATATATATATACACATATAAAAACGTATATATGTGCATGTACATTCAGAAAGTGTGTGTGAATATATATTAGTGTATGCTTTTAATTTCACAAATATGATTCCAAAAGTAGCTCCAAACAAATTTCTTACTGTTTTGGTTATTTTAGCTGTTCCTGGATACAGCAGAAACTTCACCATTTCTACGTCATCAGTAGTTAGACTTTCTGAAATTTCATAAAGCAGGATCCTGTGAGTTTAAAAACAGATAATTGAATTAATCAATGTTTAAATATTCACTTTTACAACATACACACCTGCATATATACCTCCCATCTGTCACAGTTAAGGACTCAAATACATTTTTTCCCATTTTGGATCTGATACACAGATAAGGTAGTTATTGATAAACTCTTAGGGCAGCACAGTGGCTTAGTGGTTATCACTTCTGCCTCACAGCACTGGGGTCTTTAGTTCAATTCCCTATCATGGCCTTATCTGTGTGGAATTTGTAT
The DNA here is from genome assembly GCF_038048845.1 of Mixophyes fleayi. Taxonomy (NCBI): domain Eukaryota; kingdom Metazoa; phylum Chordata; class Amphibia; order Anura; family Limnodynastidae; genus Mixophyes; species Mixophyes fleayi. The sequence continues at coordinate 93,440,362 of NC_134408.1, read as the reverse complement.
GGGTTTCCCCCGGGTGCTCCGGTTTCCTCCCACACTCCAAAAACATACTGGTAGGTTAATTGGCTGCTATCAAATTAACCCTAGTCTGCGTGTGTGTGTGTGTGTGTGCGTGCGTGTGTGTGTGTGTGTGTGTGTATGTTACGTAATTTAGACTGTAATCTCCAATGCGACAGAGACTGAGGTGAGTGAGTTCTCTGTACAGCGCTGTGGAATTAGTGGCAATATATAAATAGCTGATGATGATGCACTCCTCTAATGGCTCCACTTGCTTGTTGCTAGAGGAAAGTGCCATCAGTTGCTACCCAGATCCTGGCATGCTGAAAAATAGACTGGCTTGTGACTGACTAGTCACAAACCATTTCATAGCTTGAACTCTGACACTATTAACAACTTAGTGGGTTGGAAGTGTCTGTTAGATCTTAATGACAGTTTTGTTGTGGCTCTTCCCCTAGCAATGAACAATTGCCAGAGAGCTTGGGTCCTCTATGCAGCTTCCCCTATGAAAATTAGCATTTATTTTTTTTTGTTTTAAGGATGTGATACTTCTATGTATGCAGTCTATGTTCTTGCACGCCTATAATTTTTAAAAAATATTATAGGTGGTATCTCCCAGGAGGAGTGAAACCTTGGGTAGACCTGGAGGTAGCGTGTACTCCAGAATTCCCCTTGACAGATCTTTTATGGATACCTGTCCAGTGGAGACCTCCTGTGGAGACCTTGCCGGCTCTTATCAGAGATATTTTGACTGTGTGGGATCGATTATGCCAGAGTACCAAGGGGCTGTTGCGTCCCACGATGGGTGTGTCTCTATGGGTGATCGCCAAATAAATACCGGACTTGAATCTTTCTGGATGGATTGGTAGGGGTATTCGGACTCTAGGACACTTGCTGGACTCGGGTGGGCTCTTCTCCTACTCACACCTCAGTGCCCTATATTCGTTGCCCAAAGGTGACTTTTAGAAATACCTCCAAATCAGGCATCTATTAACTTCCTTGCCGTTCAGTATTCCGGCAATAGGCCCTCCTTTAGCCAGGTATTACTCCCCATTAACTAAAGGTAGTAGTAGAGCCAGTATTACCCTCTGGTATAAAACCTTATTGAGTCTTGATATCGCTCCTAAGTCTAAACCTCAGATCCAATGGGAATCAGACCTTCAGTTAGATTTGTCAGAGGAAGACTGAGAACATATTTTCGCCAACTCCTTTAAAATGTCCAAGTGCCTTAATCACACTGAGATGTTGGTAAAATTATTGAATAGAATATATGTTACCCAGACAAACTTCATAAAATCTGGCCTTCCATATCCCCACTATGTTGGCGTAATTGTTCTGAGCGTGGTGATATTTTCCATATATTTTGGTCATGCCCTGTAATAAGGCCTATATGGAATAAGGCCTTTCAATTGATAAGCTCAGCCCTTCGTCACTCGGTCCTCCCCACACCAGAGTTAGCTTTATTGCAATATTATCCCCCCTCTCTTCCCAGTTGGGATAGATAAGTGACAGGCCAGATACTGATAGCAACCAAACCAGTTATAGCTCAGGCTTGGAAGCAGCCTCTCCCCCCTACTCTGGCCAAGGTAATCTCCAAAATTAATTTCAATTTCGAAATGGAAACCCTGGGTGTCCCATATTCCACGTCAACATCGTCCCCGCTGATTAAGTGGAGAGCCTGGCATAATTATGTGACAGATGGGGAGGGAAATCCATCACGTTCGCTTCCCTCGCCCTCTAATGACAATGACGCCTGTGAATGATCTTTTGTTTGATGGTGTGTAAAGTATTAGTCAAGCCAAAGGTACACACTGTATAGTCAGATACATTTGATTTTGATGCTGTATTTTTTTTTTCAAGTATATTGTGTATGTGTTCCATCCCCTTTATGTACCCTTTTCCCCCCTTTTTTTTTTTTTCTTCTGTACCCCTTTTGAAAAACCTTGAAAAACCAATAAAAATTTTTATTCATTAAAAAAAATATATATATTATAGGACAGTTGGTAAATATAGTGCAAAAGCAAAAATACCAATAAGACACCTATATCTCAAATACACTTTTATAAATGTACCTAAATATGTACAACCCATTAAGGATCAGTATACTTTACCACTTCCGGTAGCTGTTACTGTATACTTACCAACTTTTTACTCTTTCCCTCCGGGAAATCATGAGGGGGAGGTAAAGTGTGAGGACAGAGGGGTGGTGGGGCACTGCGAATCGCATTGATGCAAAAACAGGGACAAAATGACGTGATTCAACACAATTTGTGGCATAGAGGCTCCCATCCTGCCCACTTCACTGGAAAGTGAGCAGGATACAGGAGAATATCCTGGTCTCCCGGGAGTCTGGGAGATCTACCAAGAATTCGGGAGTCTCCCAGACATTCTGGGAGAGTTGGCAGATATGCACTAATGTAATTGCTGAACACGTTTACCAGCACAACACTGTAAAACTCCATTTTAATTTTTTAAACCATGGAAGAGTTTTTACATTTTGCTGCTGCAGATTCTGAATGTGAAATATATTGGATAGAATTTTTTGGGTACAGATGCTCTGCACTATTTGTTATTTGTCAAATCAAAATAAATATTCCAAAACCTTGTCAGAAATTACTTAAAATGAAAAATGAAATTATTCCATTTTAAAACAGTATTCATATCTAAGCTCAGGTTTGCACAGATCAGTGGCGCACGCAGGGGGGTTTCTGAGTCTCCAGAAACCCCCCCTGCGCTAACTAAGTGGCCGCTATAGCTGCACTGTCCTATATAGCAGCCACGGCGTGTCTAAGAAGCGTTCGCGGCGGTGCTGTATACACTACATCACCGCCGCGGACGCTTCTTAGACAGCGCCGCGGCTGCTGTATAGGACAGCGCTGAAGAAACGGAGCTGCTGCTCTCACGACCCCCCGACAATCCTCCGTTCGCCCCTGCAGATGTAAAACATTACCCACTGTTTAGTAAAACCACAATTTTTTTTAGTGATTCTTTTTGGCAGTTTTCAAATCATGAATTTACTAATAGTAAAACGCTGGTTTTCAAATCACCACATTAGACAGTGCTGTCCAGATTTTTTTACATGGTATGAATACAAAGGGTGAAATATATACACTTATTAATTATAAAAGCAATCAATATTAATTGATTAAGGGACATCATTAATAATGATCCTATGGGAGTAAAAATTTTTATGAATATATTATGGGGGGCAAAATAATGTGTGATTTTAAAATGATAATTAGAGGGCAATATTATTTTATATTTCAATTTTGGGGGCAATACTATTTGATGATGTGGGCACTATTTATGCACACTTGTTGCACTACAAATGTACTTGCATCCATGTGCATATATACTACATCTATAATTATATTATACACAATTTACTTTATTTCAAGGTCAGTAGCTTGCATTTTAGCCTCTGACATCAAAACAAACTAAATAGAATTGGTTGCTTGGCCTCAGTGTCATTTGGCTGGATCTTTGGCCAAAGCAACAATCCATGCAGTCTGTGCTTGGGAAAACTGTTAATGCAAGAACCACAAACATGGTCAGACTAAGGTCATTGTCTGACTGCATTTTCCGCCAGTACTGATCGGCATAGTTTATCCCAATCAAATACTCATTTGCATTAGCTGTCATATAAACAACCTAACTCATAATCTGAAACTTTGTGAGTATAGGCACATTAACTGCAAAAGTTAAAAAACGTACTTATACTATATTGTTTTAAATTGTTAGGAGTTTGAAATGTATCCCAAAATAGAAATAGCCTAATTAACTGGTACAAAATTTCAATTTATCCAAACTATTTCTCTAGAGTAGTGAGATATGAAGTGCAGTGTCAGGCTTTAGCAGTTAAAGAATGTTTCTGGTTGTCTTCAGATGTGCTTCAACTGTGTTGTTTAACTGGATTTTTTCTACACTTTATAAGTAAATCATTTTGTAAAGAAATCACCAACAAATCTGCCCCCTAGACTGACTGTTAGGATATAGTAAGGCCAGAACAAGGTACACAAGAGTTTATTGGTTAGCTGATTAAAAGAATACCATGTGTCAGGACTGGAAAGAACCAGGCTAGTATATTGTCATTAAATATGCATCACTGATCAACAGGTTAACAGAGGTAAAAACAATTGCAGATACATATATTGAAAAATGCGGATTAAAGTCAGATGAGGTTCAGATATGAGAGAAGATGGGTGCACAAATCAGGGGAGGGCACTGGTGTGCACGTGCACAAGTCAGTGGAAGGCACAAGTGCGTGGGTGCTGCAGTCACGGGGAGTCACAGGTGTGTGGGTGCACATGTCACCGGAGGGCACAGATGGGGCAGTGGTACTGGGTCTCAAGGCTGTCAGCAGATGAGGAGGTAGTCAGGCTCTGGTGGGAAGGATGCAGCCGGTGCTAGGATGATGACACCAGCCCAGGAACATTGCCATGACTGCTACAGCACAGTCGCCTTAAATGGCTGCAGCAGGACATAAACTGAAGTCTCAGCCAGATAGTTAAATGTGAATGTTTGGTGTTAAATTCATTCACGATAACCATTATTTTTGCTCAGCTTATACAGCACCCAGTGAATCTTAATAACAAGTACTGTTAAGGTCACACCCTACCTGGGGAACAACCTTTATTAACTGTGTCATACTATAGTTTCTCCTATTGTATCCTAATTTAACATTATCTCATCTAATACAAGCACATGTGCATTTAATGTAATCTAGGGTTCAGATTCTCTAAAATAAAAGGCCAGATCTCATTGTATTTTTCTTTTAGTCACAGATACAGGTTTAGCATTTGCTGGTGAGAAGATAAGGAATCTCCTCAGCACATGAAGATCAGTGTTAAAAAAAATTATATCAGCACAAACTATAATATAATGTGAGAGACTCAACCACTCACTACAGTGGAGTATAGCTGATAGCATCAACCATGTTTCTGAGCTCACATCAATGGCCTGCCTCTCATGGGGTAGTGGCTGATGTCCGGAGATCTGTGCTGCTTCCTCAAGGATGCTCCCACCTATTAATTCTCTGACTTTTTAACCGGACCAAGAACTGAAGTGATTTTATCCCGGATTGTAGCTGCTCATCCTTAACAGGAGGCATTGTGTGGCCAGGACCTGGTGCTATCCAGGGAACCCCTTTCTAAATAATGCTGCCTGATTAATTTTATATATGTATATATATATATATATATATATATATATATATATATATATATTATATATGCATCCCAGAGATTTGTGCTGATATAACACCCTTAGTCCTTTATTTTATGTCTTTCCCTATGCCCAGCCACTGGGTGTAAAAGCCAGAGTGGGAGGGACTATAGTTGGCAGGAATCTTTGCAGTAGTGGAACAGCAGCACAGCAATTCAGAGGGCTCTGAGGATTCAAACAGAGCGTGCAAGGGAAGTATATGACATCACTTCCATTACACATTTTCATCTCCACAAATGTTTTTTTACTAGGTGCTACTAAAGTATTTTCCCTTCAATAGTAGCATATTGATGATCTTATCTTTATTTGGAATGGGGATATTGATTCTACATAAGTTTTATTAATCACATTCATTAAAAATACATACAACTTATGTCAATATAGTGTGTGTCGGCAATGGGGCTTATGTCAGTATAGTGTGTGTGGGCAGTGGGGTTAATGTCAGTATAGTGTGTGTGGGCAGGAGGGCTTACGTCAGTAAAGTGTGTGTGGGCAGGGGGGCTTATATCACTATAACGGGGGTTAGGGCAGGGGGATTTTGTCACTGTAACAGGGGTGAGGACAGGGAGCTTATTGCAATGAAACAGGGGTGAGGGCAGGGGTCATATGGCAATGAAATAGGGTGAATGCAGGAGGCCATATGCCAATGAAATGGGGGTGAGGACAAGGGGGCTTATTGCAATGAAATCGGGGTGAGGGCAGGGGAGGGCTTATGGCAATGAAATGGGGGTGAAGATAGGGGGCATATGGGAATGAAATGGGGTGAAGGCAGGGGGACTTATGACAATAAAATGGGGGTGAGGGCAGGGGGGCTTAGGGCAATGAAATGGGGTGAGGGCAGAGGGGCTTAGGGCAATGAAATGTGGGTGTGAAGTAGGTGGTGACTAAAGGGCCTATTAATTTAAGATGAGGAGGCCGGACTTTAATTGAATGTGGGGCTGTGTTTTGGGAGGAGGGCAATTTATTAAATGTGAATACAAATAATTTAATGGCAGGGATGGTTTTGGGAAATGGTTATATTTATTAAACGAAAATGCTATTTATTGCTGGGCCTGTTTGGAGGTAGGGAGATAGGTTAATTTATTAAATGGGAATACTATTAATTTAATGTTGAGGCTGGTTGGGGGAAATATCTCTATTTATCAACTGTGAATACTATTACTTTAATGGGGATGGAGGGAGGCCTAATTATTAAACGTGTTTACAATTGATTTAACGCCGGGGTTCGTGGAGTTTTCTTAATTTCATGTACCCATTTTTTTCCTTAACATTCCAGGATCCAGCAACTGAGCTAAAGACACCAGCAGTCATAGGTAGGGAAAGCGACAAAAACAGAACATACATACTCGGGTACATTAAGTGGGTGCACAGACACAGTGAGCGCACACACATACAGGGACAGACACAGTGGGTACACACACATTCTGGGCCCTGCCTACCATTTATTTGGTCCCGCCCACATGAGGCCACTTTCAGACTTTTTTCGAGGGACACTTTAAGTTCTCAATCCGCACCTGGCAGCCTCCCATTCATTCTAGGCAGGCACAGCTAACAGCAAATCTGATGCTGTTAGCTGCCCTGCTGTCAGTGCGGCCACGGTGCACATAGCGCTACTAAATAGAAGTTCTCATGAGACTATGACTAATAGTCACACGAGATCTCCTCACTAAGCAGCAGCTGGTGTGGGGGGAGGGGGTTCGATAAGTTTAAAAATGTTGCCAATGCAAAGCTTCGGGATTTAAGAAATTAATGAGGGAGGGATTCAATTAGAATAAAATCTAAAAAATAATATTGTATGTTTTGCTCTGGCTTAAAAATCAAATGAAACGATACGATGTGCTTTGGAACGATAATAGTTTATCGCCGCAGCGTACACACTAATGAGATACCAGGCCGAACGGTTGTTATTTACTTTTTACAGATATTTTGTCAGGATAAAATCTGTATGATCAATTTTTGATCATGCAGATTTTACAGATCATAGTGTATATTTGTCCCCCCATCTTTTAGGCCTCTCTATATGTTTTTATTATTATAATGGAGCTGTTTATTCAAAATTTATTTATGGTTTTTTTAATCAGATACCGTATTTTTGGTTATTAATAACATGTTACATGTTTGGTTGTATTCTGAATGCGGAATGAAGAAAGTATTAGGGAGGCTGTTTCAATGGAGTCTTTAACTGTACACATTAAATTTGTAGTTTGTTGCTATAATACTCTATATTTCTGATAAATGGGAAACTGCAGAGTGGTTTTGCATATGTAATACAAACCACATGGACAGATGATAATATACACCACATATCTACTTGAACATGATAATGGAAAGCATATGGAATAGTTCTTCCCAGTGTGTGTGTGTACTTGCATTCATATGCTTGTGGGGACATTGACCTGTTTACACACCAACACTGTGGGGACCTGAGTCGCAGTGGGGACAAAAATGGAGGTCCCCACAAAACTTCCCAAGGCTAATCAATGCAGGGGACCTTGCTGATATGCTTAGCATAAAAATCTGGCATGTCCCCGCGAGTCACATTTGTTGGAACAAAAGTGTGCGTGTGCCCAATGTGGAGGGGAGAGTGTGTGCATCCCACCGAGAGTGGTCAGTATACCGTCCAAATGTATAGCAGGAGCAGGAAAAGGAAGTGACTGGAGCTTGCCGGCACTTTATACACCAAGCAGGTAAAGATACAGTCGCATCTGTCTGCTGCTGACGGTAAAGCGGGGACATGAAGCATGACAGAGCCTACAGAAGCTCCTACTATAGCCCGAAAAGCAGTGAAGATGAGTATGCCCCTGACACTTCGGAGGAGATTGTTTCAGATACCAGCGGTGATGCCCTGTTGCCCACCAGCGCAGCAAAATGCAGGTACGCAGAGATGAATTTTATGTATGCAGTGTCTTACTGGGGCATGAAGGGCACATCGGGGGACTGCAACGCTAGGGGCCCACCAATGGTGGTGTGGCCAGCCATCATAGAGGCGAGACCAGACACTGGACGGGGAGTTGTCAGCCCACGAAGGACAGCTAGCGCCATAGTGTAGTATATAAAGAATGCAGTGTGTATATAAAGAGTGCACTGTCTTGACCTACCCCTTAGATTGGACAGAACAGTCACGAAAAATCGGGATTGTCCCACTAGACTCAGAACATTTGACAGACTGTCCTGCCTGTTCTTGTCACTTTCACCACCTGTGGCTGCTGGTTTCTTTAGTTGCGGCTTGTCTGGATCCTGGAATGTTGGGAGCCCTATTTGAAAAAAACAGATGGGTACATTTACAAAATTCCAACCAGCCTTAGCGTTAAATCAATAGGACCCACAATTAATACTTAGGCCTTCCTCCAGCCCCAACATTAAAGTAACAGTATTCCCATTTAATAAATAAACCTATTTCCCTCCCTCCAGACAGCCCCATCAATAAATTGATAGCATTTACGTATAATAAATATACATATTTCCCACAACCATCACTGCTATTAAATAATTTATATTCACATTTAATAAATAGACCTCATGCTCCTCAAACTCAGCCCCACATTCAATTAATAGCCCCTAAACCCCCCTCTTAAATTAATAGTCCCCACTATAAAATTAAATTGCCCCACCATCACCCCACAAACAAAATAGCACCGATTAGTTAGCCACCACTTACCACACACACATTACATTGCCACAAGCCCGCTGTGCCATCACACACACATTACTGTACCCCTTCATCATCATACTGTGCCTCCTTATGATCACACTGCGCCCTCCATGCAGTTTTGGCCCCCCTTCACACTCTGCCATGCTGCTTTGGCTCCCCTTCACACTCTGCCATGCTGCTTTGGCCCCCCTTCACACTCTGTCATTCTGCTTTGGCCCCCTTTACACTCTGTCATGCTGCATTGGCCCCCCTTTACAATCTGCCATGCTGCTTTGGCCCCTTTTTACTCTCTGCCATGCTGTCTTTGCGCCCCTTCACTCTCTACCATGCTGTCTGTGCTCCCGCTTCACTCTCTGCCATGCTGTCTTTGCTCCCCCTTCACTCTCTGCCATGCTGTCAGTGCTCCCCCTTCACTCTCTGCCATGCTGTCTTTAATCCCCCTTCACTCTCTGCCATGCTGCCTTTACTCCCCCTTGCTTCCATTCCTTCACTTACCTTTTCTATCGGCTTCTTTCTTCTCTTCTTCTCTTCTGTCTTCTTGCCGACTTCTCTCTGCGCCGCTCCTCACTGAACGTCGGGCGTGAAGACTTCACGCCCGACATTCAATGTGAACGGAGCAAAGAGGAGGGACGCTGGCGCTGCAGTCACTCGAGTATTTTTTTCAATTTTTTTCAATTTTTTTTTGTTATCCGCTCCCCCACCAACGAAGAGGGGCCTACCGGAGGATACCCCAGTCCCCCGGCGGCCCAGTCTGACCCTGTATGTACGACCATTCTCGACCTTCTGGCAGCTGTTTTTAAACACAGAGGGTCGGAGAGACGATGTGGTGTCTGTCCAAACGCTATCCAAAAACAGTTATGGCTCCAGAGCATGTAACAAAAAGCAGTACTTCCTGTACTGTGAGAAGCCTCACTTAAAAAATGTCTGGCACATGGAGCATGATCACCGAAATGAGACTAAAGTAGCCTGGGCCCTGAAATTCCCCAAGCACTCGAAAGAAAGGTGTATGCAATTGGCACATCTTTGCAATAGGGGCAACTTTGCAAACAACACTGAGGCAATGAGGGCAGGCCATGGAATTCTGGTCCCATGCAAACTTCCAGACAAAGAGATGGATGCCAAAGGCTTCATGCACAGTGTAACCTGCCAGGACATGTTTGCAAGGAAATACCTGTGGCGGCACATGAAGAGATGTAAGCTAAACCGAAGAGGCAACAAGCTCACACCTGGCAAGAAGAGTCCAGTAACTGTGCACCTTTGCTCAGCCTATTCCACCTGACATCAGTGCTGGCTTTTGAAATGACCCAGGATAAAATCTTACTCGCAGTCAAAAATGACCGATGCATCATGCAGATGGGGCAACATCTCTTCAACCGGGTCGAATCAGATGTTGGCAGGCATGAGTACATCCATCAGAAGCTTAGCGAAATGGGCAGGCTACTGCTACAGGCCAGAAGAGCTACCTCTTTGAAGAGGATAAAAGACTTTACCACCCCATCAAACTTTCTTCACGTAGTAGACACTGTGAAGCTGGAAGCTGGCTATGACGAGGAGACAGGTACATTTAAAACACCCTCGCTGTCACTCAAGGTCAGGCACGGCCTGCAAAAGATAGCGATCATTGTGGAGTGCCAAGCCATAATGGAGGGCTGCACTGCTGCTGTTGAAAACACACAAAATTTCAGGAAGATATATGAAGCGAGATGGAACGAGTTGATCTCGTTGGCTGCCTTGAAAACTCTTAAGGAGTCCAAGTAAAACATGCCTTAGTTTTTACCTTTCACGGAAGATGTGAAAAAGATGCACTTGTACCTCAATGAGAAGCAGCAAGCCTACCAAAATGGTATATCCACCGAGCCTACGGTTAACCACTGGGCACTACTTGCAAAAGTCACCCTGGTACAGGTGATCTTGTTCAATCGAAGAAGTGAAAGAGAAATTTCAAAAATGTTGCTGACTACCTTCTCCTCAAGAGATACATCGGATCTCCACGAAGATGTGTCCCTAGTGCTTTCCGAGGTTGAGAGGAAGCTCTTCCGGCACTTCACTCGCATTGAAATCAGAGGAAAATGACGGAGAAAAGTCCCCATCATGCTGACACCAGTCATGCAAGCTGCAATGGAACTTTTTGCAGAAAAGCGTAACAAATGTGGAGTGGATAGCCAAAATTTCTACATGTTCGTCAGACCAGCTGTCTTGTCACACTTCAGAGGCCCCAATTGCATACGACTGTTTGCCTGAGAGTGTGGGGCCAATTTACATATGTTTCTTTTCAGAACTGGCCCAGCTACAGAGGGACATGTCGGATGATGAGCAATCCTCCATGACAGAGGGACAAGTGGTCAAGCTTTTGGTCGATACTTCCATGTCAGAAGAGAGGCAGTGTATGGACCTGGCAACATGAGACCAATGCCCAGCCATGGCTTCCACAGGTATGTGTAGCACACAGCTATAATGGACCACTCTACTTCCTTTTGGGTTGCGGAGGAAATCCTGGGACAGAGAGCAGGTCAAGGCTGTGGAGTAAAACCTGATTAGGTTTATACAGACATACTGGGTGCCTGAAAAGCGAGACTATGATGCGTGCCTCACGGCTGAACCATCCATACTGAAAGATCGGAACTGGTTGGGGTGAAATTCTACATAAAGAACCGCATAACAGCTTTAAAGAGGGATCAAACTTGTTGAAATGACAGTGTGGTTGAACAGGGCCGTAACCTCCATGGCAACATGGCAAGGTGTCGGTGTAAGAGGGCATGCGGATGTCCTCAGACGGCCAGAAAGCACAAAACTTTCCCTACCAATGTTATTATTAATTAATTTATGTATGCGGGAATGTCCTCATAAATTAATATATGCTATATATATATATATATATATATATATATATATATATATATATATTTAGTCTTGGTCTCAAAGTACCCTTAAATCACCAAAGAAGAGATGTTGCCTATAGCAACCAATCATATTCTAGATGCCATTTTGTAGAATCTACTGAATAAAAGATAACTATAATCTGATTGGTTGCTATAGACAACATCTCTACTTTTTCACAGTTTAGTAAATATAACCCCTAGTGTTAAAGTTAGTGGAAATAGCGCTACAACATTTTTCTTTTAATAAAAACAGGTATTGAACACCTTTAATTGTCATTAAGTAAATAATTAAATACAGAATGAAAAAATAACTTTTGCAGTTCTTTATGTTACTTGCAAATGGAATGATTTTACATTAAAAAATGTTTATTGATATAAAAATTGAGCTAAATTGCTGATATAACCTTTATATATTGTAATAGTTGTGTTGATTATAACTTTTCCTCACCTGTATGAAGAAATGTGTTGGGTGGAGATTTGAAGATGTTCCATTTCCGGTGCTGTAATCCTCAGTGTCTTCTTTAGGATGTCTTTTCTGCCTATTCTGTACAAAATCTCTTTAAGAAAGGATAAGTCGTCCTCTGAAATCAAATCTTTACTTTGCAGAAGTGAGAAGAGCATCTTTGCATCTTTTATGTTGTCCTTTTCTACTGTTCTTATATTCTCCCCACATAGAAAGATCAAGGCTTGTACTTCCTTCTGGCCGAGGCCATCGCTAACACGCAGCAGCAGTTTCTGTATATTTTCATTCATTTTCAAGGTATGGCTAAAATGCTGTAAAATGCATATTATATGTTTACCTCTTTTTCTATGTTCATCATAACATTCACGTACAGTGCTGTATAACTGTGTTTACCTTTGCTTTAATGTAAGATTAACATATACCTTACACCTTACACAATTGTAATAATGAAAATAGATGAATTTTACTGAAAATAACTGCAGGGAAAATAAACAATTTACCACAAATTTCTGTAATGCAAAACCCTGTGGAAAACTCTAAAGCTACCAAAATATGCAGATTTTATCTGCCAATTTAATCATTTTTTGACCAAGTTGACAGACACTTGGGATATGTTTAGGTACCAATGCACATGGTCCTAAAAAATCATAATATTTTCTAATTGTAAAGTTGCCCTTACATAACTGATCCCAAGCACAGAGTGTCCAGATCAATGTTGTACGACCAAATTGGATAGATTTGGTCATTTGTTGCGGGATGCGGTCAATTTTCTGACAATAGAAATGTCAGCACTTTCATTCTGGTGATATCGCTGGCATCGCTCTTATAATGACATTTTTATGTCAGCAAGATAACTGTCGACATTTCCGTTTTCAACAGTATGTACCCAACCCATCAGTGCGTTTGTTGAACAACAAAGCCACTTATGAAGTGCGTTCTTAACTACTTTATTGACAAAGCATTTCAAGTTTGCACCAGTGCTCAGGTGGTGGAGATTTGGGGGTACATTTATCAAACAAAGGAAAAGTGGAAGTGTTGCCTGTAGCAACCAAATCTACCCCTTGGTCTCATCCTTATTTTTAATGGTATGTATTTTGTACCAGTTGCACTTAGAGAAACTAATTTCTAGGTACACTTTTCCAGTTGACAAAAGGTTCAAACACACAAAACTGCCACTTGTAATATACACAATTCCAATGTCCCCTCACTCTCATGATTAATTAAATCAATAAATGAGTCTTTTAGGAGAAAATTTAAAGATTTTAATCTACTCAAAAAGATGGTTCTAAAGTGGGTGCAGGTTGGATTTCCATATGTGATTTACAATATTGCACAGTGGACCATTTCAGATTGTCCACCTCCCTGCAAAACATAAGCACAGTTTTAAGTTGCAGCATCTTCTGAGAGTGGAGAATAGGCGGGAACCTGGAAGTATGCTAGGCAGACACTCTAGGTGCATTGGTACAAAACCAAAAAGATATGTGTGCTTCATAAATAAAGTCGACTGTCAGAACATGGTCATTGTCCAATTTTCCACCAGTCCTCATCAGATGTTGGCTGAGTGATCATATTAGGCTCAAGCGTACAGCAATTTGTGGCCAATTTAGTCTAAAATAACAAAATTACAGTTCGCGCTGACATTATTTGAACATATGATTAAGAAGTTGAAACTGAGCACCAAATGACCAGATCCATCCAATTTGGACACACAGATTGTGATTTAGATTTGGACAATTAGGCTGAGACACTGAAAATAACCATGCATCTTTATATAGTAAAACAACAATCAATTGCATACTATGGGTTTTTGCATATTAGCACTTTTGCAATTTTAGTCTATACTCTAAATAACTGTAATATATATATATATATATATATATATATATATATATATATATATATATATATATACATGTATATATATATATCTTAATACCAGTATAGATGCAATCATATCACTATATATAGACAGAGGTGTCTGCCTCTGAAATCTACAGAGCCGAATGGTAGAGGGTAAGTGTCTTACTGTAATACTGTAATAGGGGTGGAGGCTGAGTATTAATTTAATAGTGAGGGTGGGTGATAATTTAATAGTGGGTGGAAAATATAAATTTATTGATGTGTATGCAATTTATTTTGTGGTGCATAGTATTTAATTTAATAGTAGGGTCATAGTAATTAGTATTAATTTAAGATGGTGTCATGGCATTACCTGTGTTTGTCCAGGCCAGTGTAGAAATATGGTGGTGTGCAATGCACCTCTATATGAAATGAAGTCCATACATCGATCATGTATTGACTCCTTGATCTATAAACTACTGATAGCTTGTCCAATTATAAGATATATGTTTTTGGTTTTAGATGTCCCATAGGGCTGGTGCTACAACTAGGCAAACCTAGGGTGCCAGTATTTAAGGAGAGTGTAAAACACTGAATGAGTGATGTATTGACAATCTTTCAATGTCATATTCCTTCCCAGCACCCTCTGACACTCTCTCTTCATTTGATCCCATATATGAAGAGGAAATCTCTACTCTCTTCTAATCTTTCTACTCTACCTCCTGTTTTCTCGATCCCATACCCTCACAAATTAGTAGGTCCATGTCTCCTGTGCTCGTTCCACCTTCAACCAAAATCTGTAATTTATCTCTCTCTACTGGTATCTTTCCATCACTATTCAAGCATGCAGTGATTACTGCCATTCTGAAAAAACAAAATTCTGACCCGAACTCTCTCTCAAATTACCACACCATCTCTCGGCTCCCATGCCCCTCCAAGTTTCTAGAAAGATTACACTCGCCTCACATGCTTTCTTTCTGCAAACAATCTATTGGACCCTCTACAGTCAGGCTTTTATTCTCAACACTTCACAGAGACTACGTTGACTAAGGTTGTCAATGATTTGATCACTGCTAAAACTAAAGGCCATTACTCTCTTCTAATTCTCCTGGATCTCTACGCTGCATTCGACACTGTTGACCACTCTCCCCTCATACAAATGCTACAATCCTTAGGTCTTCAAGACACTGTCCTATCCTGGTTCTCATCCTACCTATCTAATCGCTTTTTCAGTGTTAATATCTCTGGAACAACCTCCACTTTGCTTCCTTTATCAGTCCTAGATCCTCTGCTATTCTCTATCTATACCACTTCTCTTGGAAAACTAATTAGTTCCTTTGGATTTCAGTATCAGTATCTCTATGCATATGATACACAAATTTATCTATCCTCTCCTAATCTCTCACTATCTGTGTTGTCTTGCGTTACAGACTGTCTTTCTGCCATTTCGTCTTGGCAGAGTGGAGGACACTCTTACCAACTCAAACTCAATCTTTCAAAAACAGAATTAATAATATTCCCACCCACCAATAGAAGCTTCCTGGCTGACATTTCTATTTCTGTTGACAACATGACCATAGATACCACCCAACAAGCTCGCTGCCTAGGTGTAATCTTTGACTCACAATTATCCTTTGTTCCCCACATTAACTCTATATTTATATCATGCTGCATACATCTAAAAAAACATTTCCAGAATAAGTACATATCTCACACAGGACACTGCAACAACTTTAATTAATGCGCTCATCATCTCCCACATCGACTATTGTAATTCCCTTCTTACTGGTCTTCCCAAAATCAGACTAGAGCCCCTACAATCTATTTTTCATGTAGCGGCTAGATTGATTTTCCTTGCAAATTGTTCTTCCTCTGCTGAGCTACTCTGTCAGTCTCTACATTGGTTGCCTGTTTTTCAACAAATCCAATATAAAATTCTTGCACTAACATACAAGGTCATCAACAAAATTGCACCAACATACATCGCCTCACTTGTCTCAAAATACTTCCCAAATCAACCTCTCCGTTGTGCACAAGATCTGCGTCTCTCTTCCACTCTCATCACATCCTCCAATTCCAGGTTACAAGACTTTTTTCAGGCTGCACCCACTTTATTTAATTCACTCCCTCGCTAAATAAGACTTTCCTCTAGTCAAGCTATTATATTCCTCAACCAACCTCTTAATCTCCCTATTACCCCCCTCTACACAGCTAACTCAAGACAACAACCCTCTAACCAACATTGCTGTGTGACTGATCATACAGCCCTACTTTTTAACCTTTGCATTCTAGCTGGACAAATATGCAATATGATGCAGCACTTGCCCTTGTGTATCAAACCATTGTCCCATAAATTGTAAACTTCGGAGTAGGACCCTCTTATCTCTCTGTATGTATTACCCAGTATTGTTTTATTACTGTTTATTCCCAATTGCTAAGCACTATGGAATATGCTGGTGCAATATAAATGATGATGATGATGATGTTGATGATCATGATGATATACCCTGTGCCCACCACACACAAAGCTCTCGCATGGAGGGGCAGCACCTGTCAGCTTGTACCTGTGAAGCTGCTGCTCCTCCATGTTGGTAATGGGATGGTAGAGTGGCGCAGATGATGCTGCTTTGCCCCTGCTTCTCACAAGGTAAGTATTAGGAAGGAGGGTTGCTGGGGCTTTGAAATAGGGGCAAGGGTGATGGAGAGGTTGAGTGAGATGGGTGAGAGCTGCCTAGGGTGCCCAGGATGCCTGCACGGCCCTGATGCCAGAAAGTCCAATATACTGATGCTTTTAGATCCCATTAACACACTTACCTGGCTTCATTCTACAGAAAGTACAGCATATTTAAGTCAGGACATTCAAATGACCCACGTATCCTCCCCAAATGTGAGCACTCTGGTTTAAAGAAGTACAATTAAGATGAAATATGAAGATTAAGAAACCCTTTTCAAATGGCATTTAAGGAGAATTATATGTACATAAGGTCGTTACGGAAAATGTTACATCATTCATAAAATATTTTAAAGCTAGTTAGCGTTTAAAAAAACCCAAAAAAAACTAGTACATTGTGCAAGTTAGCTTTAAAAAAAACTACTACATAGTGAAAATTAGCTTTAAAAAAACTAGTACATAGTGCAAATTACCGTATATACTTGTGTATAAACCGACTTTTTCAGCACATTTTTTATGCTGAAAAAAGCCTCCCCTAGGCTTATACACGAGTGAACTTACCTGTTGTCCAGTCCCTCAGCTCTTAACTTCCGCAGTGGAAAGCCACTGACAGGAAGTTCGGCATTTGGAATGCAAACTTGCGTTCCAAATGCCGAACTTCCTGTCAGTGGAACGCACATGCGTTCCAATGCGGAGGTAAGTTAAAGGCTGAAATCTCTCTCTCTCTCTCAGCGATTTATAAATGGACGGTATTAATGAATGCACTAATAAATTCACTTATGAACTGACTTACAATTTTAATCATTACATATTATATGCATAGAGGTCGAAAAATCCAACCTCCAACCCTTTATCACCACCTCTTTCTTTTTTATTTTACTTATTAGTGTTTATTGATTTTATCATGAATGGAGGGGAACAGAATATGAAAAAGGGGAAAGGAAGGACAAGAGAAGGGTGCAAAGAAATAAGTACAACATGCTCATATCAGACAATCTCAATTGATTTCAGTCAACACCAAAATACATACACCAGGAGGATCTGAGTATAACAGTCTCTCCTGCAAACACAGTGGCGATGGGTCAGCTGAGAAGTTTTTTTTATTTTTGAAATTTACCAGTAGCTGCTGCATTTCTCACCCTAGGCTTCCTCCGTCCCCCAACTACGCTGCCTGGGCATCACCCTCGACTCCTCCCTCTCTTTTACCCCCACATTCAATCTCTTGCGCAATCCTGTCGCCTTCAACTTCGTAACATTGCCCGCATCCGGCCCTTCCTATCTAATGAAGCAACCAAAACTATTATCCATATCATCATTTCCCGGCTGGACTACTGCAATCTTCTCCTCACCGTCCTCCCCTGCTCTCACCTTGCCCCCCTTTGTTCTATACTCAATGCGGCGGCGAGGCTTATCTTCCTTTCTCGCCGCTCCTCTTCTGCCTTGCCCTTCACTGGCTCCCCTTCCCCTATCGAATTCTTTTCAAACTTCTTACCCTCACCTACAAGGCCCTCTCCCAGTCTACTGCCCCCTATATCTTCAATCTCCTCTCCATCCACACTCCCGCCCGGTCCCTGTGCTCGGCCAATGACCGTCGCCTCTCCTCCACTCTAATAACCTCATCCCACTCCAGAATTCAAGACTTCTACCGAGCTGCCCCCTTGCACTGGAATGACCTCCTTCGCTCCATCCGTCTATCCCCTAACTTGTGCTCCTTCAAGCGGGCACTCAAAACTCATCTCTTCCTCAAAGCTTACCAGCCCTCCACTTAACCCTCTTTCCATGCTCGCTCTCATCTCCTGCATCTTCCTTGAAAAGGGTGCGCTTGCTCCCCTCCTCTGACTCCCTCTGTGCCGATTGTCTGTTGCCCTCCCTTTAGGATGTAAGCTCTAATGAGCAGGGCCCTTCTCCCTCCTGTCTCTCTACGTTCTCTTCTGCTCCAACCTCAATATTTTTGCTTTTCCTGGAGCATCTGAAGTCTTGGTATTACTCGTTTATTGTTCTGTACTGTTATTCCCTGTACTGTCCATTGTTTGTACTGTGTTCGGCGCTGCGGAAACCTTGTGGCGCCTTATAAATAAATAATAATAATAATAATAATAATAATAATAGGCTTATACTCGAGTCAATAAGTTTTCCCAGTTTTTTGGGGTAAAATTAGGTGCCTCGGCTTATATTCGGGTCGACTTATACTCGAGTATATACGGTAGCTTTAAAAAACCTAGTACATTGTGTTAATTAACTTTAAAAAAATCTAGTACATTGTGCTAATTAGCTTTTAACAAATCGAGTACATTGTTTTTTTTGCTAGTATTACATTTATGTGTATATTATCTTTTTAAAAAGACAGTGGTCTCCCTATGCTTAGTATTAAACTTGCTATATTTGTGCCCAAATTACACAGTTGAACCGCTATTGCAATGATGCCAGTTTGGGGCATATTTAATGCTGGTAGTATTGAGGCGCAGGGTACTCCAGTGGAAACAGGTAAACTGAAGCAGTTGTCTCAGACAACAGATATATTGTGCTGACAAAATGTTAAGAATTTTCTGAACAATGAATATATTTCTTGATGTAAAAGTCTTAATAAGTGGCTTGTACTGTTTTGGTATATCTAATAATTGCTAAACTAACTGTATTTATCTTTTATAGTGTACATCAATCCAAGTAGTTAGAATTGGTAAGAATTGCATAATTATATTTGCTACCAATATACAGTAACTAATAATCTGATTATAATAAATAATTCTATAAATTATAATAAATAATTTTCTCTATAATAAATAATTATCAGATATGTTTGTAAAAAGCAATTGAAAGAGGGCTGCTATTAGCTTGTATGTGGTCATCTTCTGACATCAGTAACAGGCCAAAATATGGACCTAATGTTATTCAATTAGGTCACCCACTTGAGAGGACAAAACGGGTCACCTCTTGTTTGACATTTGCCCAAGTGGTCTGTGTGTGGTCAACATAAGGCTTTCAGGCTCCTAAGTAAAATGTGGTACTTAGCTTTCCGGAACACAAAACATCAAAATGCTAACATGACATCCCAGCATGTTCTGTCATATAAATAATATAAATAAGTAGATAATGGAAGAGATTATTATAGGACAGCCTATGGTAATAAAAGCGTATATAATAGTTTAAGATGGTAGAAGGCTGCATATGTTTTAGGCAATGTATGGATAATTCGGCCCAATAGCCTCTGGTTAAGGAGTAAAAATTGGAACGAAAACATATTCCTGTTGTTTAATTTGTCTTTTTTACATTGGAGGGCAGGTGGTTGTAGATAAACTGAGTGTTAAAGCACATTGAACAAAAAACGGTGATTCATTTAATCTAGCTTTAAACAATATAAATGTGTTAATCAACTTGACACTTTAGCATGAAATTTGGACCCATGGCTGCTGTATTTCTAAAGCAGGGTGATATTTTACAATTACTTCAATGGGTTACAATGTTTTCTGATACTGTTTTAAAGGAAGAAGACAAAACTGAGTTTCACTTTCTATTTGTAAACACAATTTACCTTTCAATTAAACAAAATTTGATCGAATGTATAAGAATTGAAGATTACTGTACGTAGGTTTTAGCAAGAAATTCTTACTTACTTTTAAGACTTTTTTTCTTAGTTGCAAAAAGTTCCCAATCGTATCTCATTACTTATCCTGCAGAGCACTAGTTCAAACCAGAGTTGGGCCCATCCCACACACAGACTTCCTGATATGATTCAGTCCCTCTCAGACTTACTCCTCTTCCTGTGTATGAATGTACTGTAACTGTCAATAGCGTCCTTTACAATTGTTCCATAATATTGTTCAAAGTGTTTAAAGACAAGTCATTCACTGTATGAGTTTAAAATGGTTCTGTCGCCTACAAATTAAACAAATATAAGAAAAGGCAATATAGATGTGTAAGATTTTTAAAGGATCCTCAGGGATAAATGGTGTACATGGCCAGTCCATGGAGGGGTTGTGGTCTCCCAGCAAAGGCTGGAACATGTGCTTAACAATCAACAGATTGGTTCCTATAAGTGCATTCACTTTCCACATTCTTTCTTTTTTTTTATTATTTAATGATTAGTACCTGCAGAAGGGGGTGTGTGCACATCCATTGCCAATATTACTAATATTTAATAATTACTAAGTATATATATATATATATATATGTATATATACATATATATATATATATATATATATATATATATATATATATATACATACATATATACATACATATGGGCGCAAGGGACTTCTCATCAAGTGACAGATGGATAAACTGACAGATGCATGAGAGGGAAGCCCTTAGCACCACGTTCAGCACACAACTAAAGGTGGGGACAATCTTGCTGCAACAACTACTGTGGCCTGGAATGACTCAGATGTAAAGAAATAGTCAGTGGTGGTATTGATGTAGGGGCTCTAGATCACTGCACAAAGTGCAGAGTGTCCATGATGACATAAGGTGGAAGCTGATAGCGACGGATCACCTCAACATCTGACAACTTAATGAGATTGGCACTCCTTGGACAGTGAAGCTTTACCAGTTGCTGGTTTGGGAGCGGGTGATACCTGTCATCCTCCAGAATGACACTTTCTTGCAATATGTGAGAAAGATAGGGAGGGTATATCTACTTTATGAATTAAAGATTTTTCTGGCCTCTTTAAAACTTTACATTATATACAAAAAATATGTACAGCTAGCACAACTTTCATACTTTATAATACTTTTTTTTCAATTTGTGAGTGGGGAAAATAAAAACAACAGAATAAATTTAATATAATAACATTTAATTGTCATTCAGTAAAATCAAGAGTGTAATGTTATAGTTTTTACAGAATATTAAGCTTATAAAAAAGACGGCTAAAGGATAATAAAAATCCCAAAATACTAAACAGCAATGATAATATACAACTGCTTATAAGGGATAATAAAACCAAAAACAAAAAACCCCACATGGTTAATATATGCAACTTCTTTAAAAAAATTATATATACTTAATTTTATTTGTTGCTACAGGAATTCATGTGTGACATTTTCACCTGCCTCTTTAACAAAGAATGCAGATGTTAGAAACGGAATGGCACAATAGGCGCCCCCCTGCAGTGGTCTTATATAGTGCTGTTTGAGATATGTGGTGCAGGTAAATAGGCCCTCATCCTATTAGATTGTGAGAGACAATGTCGTGTTTGATCATCACTATCATCCGTCAGTTACACCTGCTCTGGCGTAGGTGCAATCCATATGTCTGGAAAAAAGCCTACTTACGGCAGAGTCAGGATTTTGTCAGCCTCATCTGCGTCGAAACGCCCTTACCTGACATGGTCTATGTTTGTCTGCCCCTTCCCTCCCCAATCGTAGGTAGTCCTAAGTATCATCTGCATCCAGACGTGAATTGCATACAATAGCGTTCCATGGTGAAACCGTTTCTGGGCATGCGCAGTGCGCAATCACGCAAGATATGCTACGGAAAGGATAATACGTCAAAACATCAATCAAACACAGAGTATCTTCTCACAATTTGTCTTCTACAATTTAACTAGGAGGGTATGAGCATAGGGTAATTTTAAATGTATTTTATGTTCATTTTAGTGTTGGAGACTATGGGGTAAAGAATAAGAAAACCCAAGTGCTAAGCATTCTGGATCTATATAACAAGCTTATCACATACAGGTCAGTCTAGGCAGACCTTGGTGCCAGTGTCAGAGCTATTGCTACTGCAGGGGGTGCAACCACTACAGGGCCCTGAGGTTGCAAAAGAGCAGAATAGAGGCTTCTTCTTAGCATGTGCAGTTTTGGCACATTTGCACTAAAGCACCTATCCTTTGAGATCAGAACGGAGGCTTCGGGGGCTAAAGCGACATCACAGAGCCTTTTCCCAAATTTTGCTATGGAGACCAGGAATGCATTATTTAGCCTCTGCTTGACATTGGCAGCTAAACTTATTTGTTGGGGGGTTAATTGATGGCACTTGCTGAGTGGTTGTATCTGGGAGAAGCTGAGAAATAATAGCTGCAATTATTTGGCATTTCCACAGAGACAACAAATTTTTATATTAATACTGGGGAGAGAACAAAATACTGCTGATGGGGCCAAAAGCGTATTCTGAAGCAATATCCAAATTAGATTTTCAGTGGCCCACCACCTCCACATTATAAAACACAGTCGTTACACCACAAGGTGCACCGGTGGCGGTGAGAAAAGACAAAGATTCCTTACAAACTGCTCTACAGTTGTCAGATCTATTACTGGCGAGAAATAAATGCTAGATAATACTTACTAATAAAATTTGGCAGTTACAGGAACATTTAACATCTGACAGAACATACAAACCAGCCCTGACATGGAGAAAAGGTTTGTGTCCTAGAGGTTAACAGACACAAGTCTATGCAGATTGTCTACTCCTTATCATAATACCTGGATGAAAAAAAAAGCATGTGAGAAGTAATATCCAGCTCCACCAGGGGCTGAAGGTAAAAGCATGAGGAATTGTTAGAGGTACAGCTTGTTGACATTTTTGGTTAAGATTAGAGATGCTCAGGCTCGGTTCCTCGGGAACCGAACACATCCAAACTTAGGGGATCCGACTTGGCTCGGTACTTTCGCGTTTTTTCAGACTCGAAAACGAGGCAAAACATCATTGTTACGTCGTCGAATCTATAAATACCGCCCTAGCGCCATTTGAGAGAGGGACACAAAAGGGGTAGTACAGAGTGTAGAGAAGTTGGGGAGGCACCATTATACAATTGAAAGAGGAGGGTGGTAGCAGTGTTGAACAAAGTAATCAGTAACATTCAGGAGAGCTCCATTGCTCCATTGCTAATTTTCATTGCAGAAAAATACAAATAATAATGCTTACAGGGTTGATGTTATTCTGCAGTCCAATTCTATTGTGTTATATAGGTAACACAAAAAGGAGAGCTGCATTGCTAAAACAAGAGCTCCATTGCTCCATTTCTAATTCTCATTGCTGAAATACAAATACTAGTCCTTGCAGGCTTTTCTTCTGAATTTGCACCAAAAAGTGTACGGTGTTATACACACCCAAAGGCAAGAGCTCCATTGCTCCATTGCTAATTGCCATTGCTGAAATACAAATACTAGTCCTTGCAGGTTTTTCCTTCTGAATTTGCACCAAAAAGTGTACAGTGTTATAGACACCCAAAGACAAGAGCTCCATTGCTCCATTGCTAATTGCCATTGCTGAAATACAAATACTAGTCCTTGCATGCTTTTCTTCTGAATTTGCACCAAAAAGTGTACGGTATTATCAAAATGGATTCACAGCAGTACACAGAAGGGCAGGAGCACCAAGCAGCTGCTGCCACCATTCATGATGATAGTAATCCCTGCACGTCATTAGGTAAAGCCTATGTAAAAGTACATAGCAAAAATGTAAAAAAACACCTTTTACCTTGGTCAAGAAAAAAAGAGCTGTAATCCGGACAAAGTTATCTGCAGAAAAAACTAAAATTGCCAACATGCCATTCTATACACGCAGTGGCGAAGAATGAATGAGGCCTTCGCCTTTCTCCATGAGTGCGAGATCTGAAACTGTTACTGAGCCATCTTCTTGTGAGGTCAGTCGTGACCAAGCAAGACCTTGTCATTCGGACTCCAAAAGTGGTGCCCAAATACTTTTACGTGTAAAAGCCGAGCTGGAAGAAAACAGTAAGGCATTATAGGAAAATGTATGTTCAGATTCAGAAATGACACCAATCCCTGAGGAGAGTCCATCCACGAGTACTGTGTGTAATCGTGAACATTCTGTACCCATAAAGAAGGCCCCTTTCAGCATTTTTGCAGATGTGTGCTCAGGCACAGCCTGAGTGTAGCCAGTGATACACCAATTGAGGCTGCCACTTTGGAATTGCAACAGGATGAGGGGGATATTTGTGTAGCCGACGAGGGCGCTAATGAGGATGTTGATGAGGATGAGGTTGTTTGTGTAAGTCCTGCATCCGTGGAAGCAGTTCTGGCACGTGATAAGAAGAAGGCCATTGTCATGCCTGGACATAAGACCAAAAAATCCATTTCTTATGTCTGGAATTATTTTTACCCAAATCCTGACAACAGTTGTCTAGCCATTTGTAGTGTATGTAAAGCCAGAGTCAGTCGAGGGAGGGACCTTAACCATCTAGGAACCTCATCCATGTTACGCCATTTGACGCAAGTTCATGGCAAGGTGTTGGGAAAATCTAAAAGTTATGCTAAAAAAATACCAACATGCAGTCCATCATCAGCTAGGACCCTTCTCTCACCTACATCCCGACGCACGCAATCTACACTCATAACACCGTCCTACTTAATATTCTCAGTAGCGATCGGAGTTAGTCCTGCATCCAAGTTGCTAAAGCAAGATCACTCCACCACTATCCTGGATTCCTCAGACGAATTCTTGATCGTTAGTCCCACTGATGCTGCTGCTGCTGCTGCTGGGGGTGAATCTTCATCCTAGAAGCAGACCAAGAAGAAGACTACTAGTAGTTTGCAACAATTGACTGTTAAACAATCGTTTGCAAGAGGAAGCAAGTATGAAAGCTGTCACCCAGTCGCAAATCGGATCACAAACGCCATGGCGACTATGCTAGTATTAGATCTGCATTCAATATCCACTATTAATGCAGCTGGTTTTAGACAGCTACTTAAGGTCTTGTGTCCCCATTACCAAATTCCATCACGACACCATTTCAGTAGAAAAGCTATTCCTCATCTCTACCAGGAGGTTCGTAAAAATATTATTATTGGGCTGCAAAATGTTATTCTACCCACTGTACACTTAACCACAAATATGTGGACAAGCGGAACTGGGCAAACTAAAGATTATACGACTGTGACAGCCCACTGGATTGGTGATTCACCTTCACCAGCAGGAACAGCAGCAGCATGTACCCAAGTACGTCCCATTTGTCAGAGGCAGGCTACTCTGTGTATCACCGGCTTCACTAAGAGGCATACAGCTGACAATCTGTTACAAAAACTAATGGATGTCAGATTACAGCAGCTGCAAGACCAATTTAATTTGCCCTACCACCAACTGAAGCAAGAGGTGGCCACAAGGTGGAATTCCATCCTGTATATGCTTCTGCGTATGGAGGTACAGCGAAAAGCCATCCATGCTTACTCCACAAGCCATGACATTGGGAAAGGAGGAGGGATGTATTTTAGTCAAGCGCAGTGAAGAATACTTTCCGTGTTGTGCAAGTTACTGAAACCATTTGAAGTAGTCACCTGTTAAGTGAGTTCAGACACTGCGAGCTTGAGTCAAGTGATTCCCTTAATTAGACTTTTGGAAAAGCAGCTTGAGAAACTGAAGGAGGAGAGTAAACAAAACAATTACGCTAAGTATTTCGGACTTGTAGATCAAGTACTTTATTCGCTTCGCCAGGATCCAAGAGTTATCAAAATCTTGAAATCGGATCACTACATTTTGGCGACTGTGCTTGATCCTCGGTTTAAGAGCTATGACTTCTCTTTGTTTCCAACTGACCCAGATTTGAAGAGATGCAAGGAGCTCCTGGTGAGCAAGATGAAAGCTCAAGTGTTATGTGACAGGACATTCGGCGTAGAAGGTGACTTCCTCAAAATGTGGAAAAGATGATGTTCATAAAAATGAACTTCAAGTTCCACGAGGAAGGCCTTTCCCGCCAATTACATCAAAATACTGAGACTTCTGTACTGGTGGATTCCAGCGGTGATGAATTAATGATGTGTGAGGATGATGTACACACTGATGAGGGTGAGGATGAGGCTGAGGATGATGACAACATACATCTTGCCACAGTAGAGTTAATTAACAGCAATGTTACCTTAGGTGGCTTAAGGCCATTGTTACCTTATTTTGTGGGGGCCCAAACAAACCAAGCACTTCAGCCACAAGAAATAGCCCATTTGTGGCTGAAGTGCTTGGTTTGTTAAAGTGTGCATGTCCTTTTTAAGATCCAACATAAGGGTGGGTGGGAGGGCCCAAGGACAATTCCATCTTGCAATTTTTATCCATTATTTTCTATCCTGATACAATAGAAACACATCGTTTCTGGAAAGAAAGAAGCAGCTGTTCCCTACTAAACTTTGGTTGATAGACTTTTGTTTTACTCCTGAGGAACTGCATGCCAGGTTGGAACAACATCCGCACATGTATACATTGTTTTCTGTTTTCCTTATACATTGTAACTGATTGATAATACTTCTATTGCTCATGGAGCTAGAACATTGCGTTGAGAATTAAAATGTAACTAATGTCCTCTAGCAGCTATAAGTCTGGCAGTGCTGGCATCTATGTATAGCTGATGAACACAGATAAACTTTATGTAAGTCCCATACAGATCCATTTTATAGGATATAGACATTGTCTCTTATCATTGTTTTGCTCCCAGTCACTGATAGTGACATCAACAAGAGAGAGCAGGAGAGAAAGAACAGAGAAATTATATGGTGCCGTGAGGGGTGAAGAAGGTTAGGGAGGGGTGGGTGTGTGGGACATGTATATGCAGTGTGGTGACTAGCAGCTGTCCAGCATGTTTTATTTTCTGTGAGTTTAAAGTTTTGTGCATATTCTGTATATAAAGTACAACTTTTAATTAATAAATAGGGAGGTTTGTCTAATATAAATGCAGAAGCTGTTAAAATGGCTGACAAAATAATGTATGAGAAGCAGCTTCCTCCTCTCATATCTCCCTGTGTAAAGTGTTCTGTTCCATGCTGGAGAAATTGTAAGGCGTACATTCTGGAGGCAGGCCAGTGATATCAAGACAATCAATGTGTTTTCAGCTTGTAACTAGCCCTAGCCCTGGTCATATACTGTAAAGTCAAGAAGGCAATGTACTGTATACTGTGTGAGCCTATTATCAGGAACTGTGGAAAAGCCTGTGCCAGGATTGTAATGTTCAATTATTTAAGATTTAAGAACAGAACATTGGCAGTATATCGTTCTAAGAGTTTAATGTTATATTATAAAATTAGGGAGGAAAGGATTGAGAAGGGGAGTTAAAATGGGACCAGAGCGCCTTTCAAGGTATGTACAAAACCAAGAAAGAAAGCTAAAGGACATTCTAAGGGGCATATTCAATTAGGATTCGCGGCCATGATTACACGCGGCTGCGATTGTAAAGTGCCATTACAGTGCCGCAACATCACGGATTTCTGTGCGCACCCCTATGGAATGCATACAGAAATCTGCGATGTTGCAGTAATCGCTAAGTACTAATGGCAGTAATGTTATGATGAATATTGTAATTGATATCGCCCTTGTCAATTTCAAGCTGAAAGAGAAGAGTAATTACAGAATAGGGGAGGCAAACGTAAACCAAGGATCTACTTTCCCCTGGAGTAGATAAGTGATTTGCGATATGGAAGAAATGGACAAAATGTTGTTCTTTACACGCTAATGGGTCCATCCAGAATTTAGTTATGGAGGCTGAGAAATAGGGAGGCATTCCAAGGGGAGATGAAATGCATCATTTGCCAATAAGTATGATGGAGGATGTGAATGTTTTTTAAATGCTAAACTGTATAGATTGCATGGGAAATTGGGAGAATCTTGTCAATTCTTAATAAGTGTGGCTGGTGCAGACTCTAGCCTATTAGGTTTACTGAGTCATCTGTATCTTACTGAGATCTCTAGGTATAGTCCTCCACATTAAAGGTCATATTCTTGTCACTTTTCTTCTCATGCATATTGCATTGCTTTCTGACACAATTATTGTATCTATCCTGGAGAAGAATATATTCAATTTGATATTTAATTGCATTCACCTGTAAGGGTGGATTTCCAGCTAGATATTTATCTCCTCCAAAAAGAGTTCCATTGGTTAAAAGTTCCATAGACTTCAAATAATTAAAAAAAAAAAGAACTTTAACTTGTTTTTGATAATAATGAAGGTACAGCTATACGTTTAATGGTTTGGATGGAATGCTTCTAAGGCTTATATTAAGGGAAACGTAACAGCACAAATAGCAGTACATAACAAACACAATAGAAAGAGAAAATACAAGCAGAGTTCAACATTAAAAATGTAGATATGTAATATGTAGTCTCCGCTACTCCTGTTGCTCATGAAGCTTAACTAGAGGCCAAACGCTCACACCAATTACACAGGTCTGCAAAAAAAAAAATTTTTGGACAGCTGTTTTGATTTGGTTGACTGATTCTTACGTTTTTTGGTGCGCTGAATTTAAATATGACAGCCGTTTTGTCCTGGGACGTCAGGGTTTCGAACAAACTGGTGGTCATTGTTTAAAAAAATCTCAACGCAAATATTTTATTTACATGAAAAATATTAACTCATCTGCACAAGTGACGACAAAATTAACACCACACTCAAGTAGATTGCTTGTGAAATCGTCTTTTTTTAAAACTCTAAACTTCTTTTTAAGCTTTTCCTCTTGTAGGTGGCTTCTGGAAGATCCCTGTATAACATCCAGCAGTAGTCAGCCATCATCGTAACACTCCATTTCCCTTGATACCTTCTTTCCATTACTTTTATATCTTGATGGAAACGTTCTCCCTGCTCTACATCCACTGCTCCCAAATTATCAGGAAAATAGTCAAGGTGTGAGTTGAGAAAATGGACTTTTAAGCTCATGGAGCAACCAAGCTTGTGGAACGATTTCAACATTGTTTCCACCATTTCCTTGTAATTTGGGTCCTTTTGGTTTCCCAAAAACTTTTGTATGACTACAGTAAAGGCAACCCACACTTCTTTGTAAGTTGGAGTCATTGAACTGATGAAGTCTTTGTCGAATATGAGTTTTCTAATATCCGGGCCAACAAAAACCCCCTCTTTCAGTTTTGCCTCCATTAAACCTGGAAACTTGGATTCCAAGTACTTGAAGCATTTGCTATTTTTGGGAAGTGCCTTAACAAATTGCTTCATTAATCCTAATTTTATACTTCCACTTTGAATTGTACCCCTTCACATCACAGGAACAGAAATAACAATCATCACTATGATTCTTTTGCTCGTGCCACATCATAGGAATTCCAAATCGAAAAGCTTTTATCTTGCCTTTTGAACAATTACGAAGATCTTCAACGCACCGCTTACATACTTTATGAGGAGCCCAAACTTTATCTTGGTCACCAAGTTTTAATTTAAAATAAACAAAATAAACTTTCTTAACAAAATTCGTAATATTCAACTGCTGCTTTTTCACCATGAACTCTCCACATATGAAACAGAAACTGTCAGGCTAATTTACACACTTTCTTGGAGGCATTGCACTAATTTTGAACCACACAGACAATAGCAGGATGACGACTGAAAATAAATACAAGATTGTGGAGGAATCAGAGAACAAGTTAATGCATGAAAGAACATGTCCGGGCAGGCCCTAGCAAGCACACTCAACAATGCAGTGATTACTATAAGGACCAATAAACATGTATTTTCATGTTTTTGGGAGCAATGGCAGTGAAAATAAATTTGTTTTTCCATGTTCAGTTTTTTTCACCAAGTATCATGAATTTGAAATTTAGCGATTTCCAGCTACGTGTTTGACCAAGGCACATTTCGATTGTGAAAAAACCTGACGTCCCAGGAAAAAACGGTGGTCATTTTCGAATTCAGCGCACCAAAAAACATAAGAGTCAGATAAAATTATGAAAACAGCTTTTTGGTTGCAGACCTGTGTTCTTATTGGTGCAGTATGCCAAAAGATACTTATTCGTTGCAAGGCACATCTGGTTTGAGAATGAGGAACGGGAAAGTAAAATGCTGATTATTCCTTATTAGGGAACCACATCTGGGTCCATTAATTAAAAAATTGAGAGATTTATTTAAGATAAGAGATATCCCTTGGCTAACAATGGCATTGGATGTGACTTTAACACTAGAGAGAGCACCCTGTCTCCTGCCTTATTTGCTTTGGTCTAGAAAAATTAAATGGATAATAGCATTCTACAGAGTGGGAAATTGTGTTGAGGGGATTATTGATATACTGTGGATACAATAAATATTAAAGAATGTTGTTTGGAGATGGTGTTGGGGGTTAAAGATTAATGGGGACTGGTGTAGGGAGGTTGATGTTAGGTAGGGATTGGTGTGGGGGTGTAATATTATGTGAAGATAGGTCTCGATACTGCTATGCCAGTACTGGGGCTTAATGTAATATGGGAACAGGTGAGGATTCATAAGAAGAAAAGTAAATTAATTCTTTTAGTACACTAATTCTTAATTCTTGTCAGTTCCTCGTTAAGTGCTAGCCCCTTCCTTCCAATATGTAAGTCAAAATATTAATATAGCGAATAATATATGAATTTAGGGGAGATAACAGTGAAACTATTCACAGTTAATAATTTCTGGTGAGATAACAAAATATTCCTTTCCTGGGAACTGGTGTGAGTAGGGTAATGTTACATTAGGACTGGCGTGGGGGTCTGATGTTATGTGAGATTGTTAATGTTATGTAGGGCTATTCATTTCATAGTGTGGCTCGTTGTGACTATCAAATTTTAAGAGTTATTAATGCAATGTGGGCTATCTGTATTAAATGTGTTGAAGGGATATACTTATTAAATATGAATACTATTAATTCAATGTTGGAGCTGGTTGGGAGAAATAGGCCTATTAATTAAATATGAGTATTATGTAATGTCAAGATCGGTTGGGGGGATGAGAACTAAACATGGATTCTGTTGATTTTAGAGAACTAACACTTCTCTAATGGCGGATTCCAGCAGAGATGAATTAATAGTCTGTGATGATGACGTACACACTGATGAGGGTGAGGATGCGGAAGATGATGACGACAACATCTTGACAGTGTAGAATTCACTTCACAGCACTGTTGGTCTAACATGCCTTTAGGGCATTGATAGCTGGTTTATTAGGGGCCCAAACAAACCAAGCACTTCAGCCACAAAAGTGGCAGCTCTTGTCGCTCAAGTGCTTGGTTTGTTAAAGTGTGCATGTCCTTTGTAATATCCAAGATATGGGTGGGGGGGAGGGCCCAAGGACAATTTCATCTTGCACCATTAATCTTTCCTGGCGCTGATGCGTGTTTCTGCCATTACTCTAACAAGCCCATTGTTAGCTTGTTTAGGGAGGGCCTAGCAGTGATTAAACTGTATTTTTCTGAATTTGCACTAAGTGTAGGGTCTAATATATATACCCTTAAAGAAGAGCTGCTTTGGTCATTTTTATTAATCTACAAGTCTTTGCAGGCTCTTTTTCTGAATTTGCACTACAAAGTGTAGGGTCTAATATACACCCAAAGATGAGTGCTTCATTGCTAACAGTCAATGATGAAGAGGAAGACAAGCAGCCTTCTCTGTAGAATTTGCAAGCAAATTCAACAGTGTTACATTGAATAAACAGACACATAGGGCTAGATTTACTAAGCTGCGGGTTTGAAAAAGTGGGGATATTGCCTATAGCAACCAATCAGATTCTAGCTGTCATTTTGTAGAAGGTACTAAATAAATGAAAGCTAGAATCTGATTGGTTGCTATAGGCAACATCCCCACTTTTTCAAACCTGGAGCTTAGTAAATCTAGCCCATAGGCGGAGAAGAAGAGGGAGACAGAAAATTAATCATCTTCCTCTTACTCAGGACTGTCAATGGTGTTATAGTCTCTTAGTAAGCTGTGGATCAGCCTGCGACAGTCCTGGATGGTCATCTTCTCCCTTTTCAAGATGATTCCTGGCAAGCCAAATAGCGTCCTTAAAGCAGTTCATTAGGCTCCAGGCCTCCTGGATTGCCCCAATGATGTTGGCCCCAGAAAATAATCCATAAAATACCGAATGTTATGAAAGGCAAGTTCTGGGCACACTGTCCTTACGTTCATGTTTTAAGGCATCCAACAGTGCCTGTGCAGTGGGGCAGTCCCAAAAAAAAACCTGCTGTGCTCTTTCCCTTCTGGTGATACAGAAGAGGCAGTGGACATATCGGCACAGGTTCCGGGAGTGCATGAATGTCCTGAGAGGCTATCCCTGGATAGCCATCCATGCAATGTCTTTGTGTCTAGTAGTCAGCCTCTTAGAGGCCACATTCTACCATATGTGTTTTGTTGTGTTTGTAATCAACACTTTATATGAAAGGTACCTAACTAGATTATAATTTGGTGGGAATTGGGGCTGATTCGAAGCTCACTGATGAACTGGCTTTTTGCTATGAATTTCAATGGCTCTTTTTAGTGCATTGTCTGGCACCCTGGATTGGTGTGTGTCTGATAAAAGCATGCATCCCGGGGGGGTCAGTGCTCGTTGCCATGTATTAGCTGTAGAATTACCTCACTTATCCAAGAAACAGGTGGAGCAATCCAATGAACCATAACTGGTTTCATGATCCAAGGACAATTCCATCTTGCCCCACTTTCTTTTCTGCCACTGCTGTGTGCCAGTGTGTCCTAGATGTGCTAGAACTGCCGTGTGTTTGAGTCATTGCTCTGTCGCTTACCATCCAGCCAGATTGCTGCAGTATTTGGCTGAAAGTGTATGAAAAGCATATTGTGACCTGTGAGATGGTAAAAATTGAATGGAAATCACTGGAATTTAGTGTTAGTGAGGTTAATAATAATGTAGGTACAAAATAATACCTAAATTATGTGATTTTAGCCCAAAAAATTTAATTTTGTAAAAGAAATGGCTAAACAAAACCAAAACACGCGAGGGCGGTTTTGGCAAAACCAAAACGAAAACCCAAAGGTAATCCAGATCCAAAACCAAAACACGAGGGTCAGTGAACATCTCTAGTTGATTTACTGTCTGGGCTGGTTGGGGATAGGGAGACATCAGTGTTCACTTGTTTCTCAGCTTCCTAGGTTGTCGTTTTGATTAAACAGTTGGTAGTCTGAAACATAATTTACCTGCTCAATTAATTTAACAATGGAAATCTAACCAAAAGTATTACTGTGCAATATCTATTTTAAAAAAAGTTGAGGAAATGGCATTTGCAAAAAAAACAAAAAGTCTATGAAGTATTTGCCAAAACAGAGGTGTAGCAGTGGTAGGAAACAAAATTTGGCTCAGCTGCACTCTCCACCCACATTCTATGCAAGTATATGGCAGGTATGAGAGGGACAGACAATAGGATAAAGAGGTCACAGGCAAAAGTGTGGCGAACAATAGCGGAGTGACAGATTTCAGGAATCAATAAGACAGGAAATACAGGTGAAGAATTCTTAGCATGTGATATATATGTGTGTATGGTAGATATTAGTTTTGAGTGTTTATGAAGGGGTTTTTAATTGTGTATCTGAGCCCAGTCTTGATCTTATTTTAATAGGATAAAAATACCTGGTGTCTTAAAGAATCTGAACTAGGGTTTGGTTTACAGTTTTACTTTCTATCCAAAAAGAACAGATTGTACATAGAGTACCTTATTTATAAAGTTCACTGGATGCTTTGGTTTTGCACAGGTGAGTCTAGGTGATCCATCCAGCATGTATAAACCCTAACGTGCTGTGTTTTATTATTTTTGCTGTAGGTAAGGCTACAGGCATTGGTGGAAGTGGTTGGCGTTATATAGGGAAGTTGCAATGGAATCCATTGGTTTCCCATCACTGGACGTTAAAGAAAGAGAAAGGCAGTAAAAAGCAAATTAAAATTGTACAAAATAGAGTTTGTACCACTTAAGAATCCAGCACTTTTTGCTAAGTGTCATAGAGAAGTTAATCAACATTTTGCCACATTTAAAATTTAGATCACTGAGAAAGAAAAGAAAAGATATTGGCATTGAAAAGGCTGATTATTACTTTAATATGATTAGAGAATGGAAAAACAAACATAGGGCAAATTCATGTGTTTATCCCATCTAGAGAACAACAGGGTAAAAATATGTAATTTCAGACAGAATGGTCTATTTAGATAATACATCGAAACCTACCAAGTTTAATTTCCATTCTGAAGCCCTTCTAGGGGCAAAGTCAAAAAAGTAAATATAAATATACTTTCAGTGAACAGGAATTTTTTAGATTCAGTACCTCCATATTTGAACCTACCTCCTCCATTAAGCTGACCAAAGTTGTTTCTCCAATACAATCAAAATGAAAGAATGAATTTTTAAGATCACCAAAAAGTGACAAAAAAAAAATACAAAAAAACTCAGTAAAAATAATATCAAAGGGGTTCTCAATTTGTCCCCTGCCAACTTAACTGAAGAACAGCAAAAGGCTTATCCTTCACTCAATTGGCCCCCTTCCAACTTAACTGAAGAACAGCAAAAGGCTTATCCTTCACTCTGAGTAGACCCAATGTTATTTTAACTTTTTATTAATTAAAACCGGTTCACTAGATAATATAGAACCTTTTACTTTAAATATTGATTACTTGCAAACATTGCATGAATTGCTAAGTGGGAATAATTATGTTTTTTTTCATACTTATGAGACACACAGCGACCTTGATTTGCAGTCATACCTTCATTCATGGATGTAATAGCCTTTGAGAATAGTACCTAACCAGTAACTTCCTATAAACCTATGTCTAGTTTTAATCCGGTAAATTCTAGTGACAGTAATGTGGAAGCATTTTATCAATCAGTTTTAAATGAGATCAGATATATTTGTGAATCGGATAAAAACCTGAGCACTACAACTTAAGTGTAAGAGAAAGAAGAGTGATTAAACAAATTATTCAGAACTCAAGTTAGTTATAAAAAGTCTACTATAAAAATCTTACAAATGACAACAAAGATTTTCATGGCAAATGTATAAAACTACTATCAGAAGCCTAATCAGGTGTTTGGATGTTCCTATTCCTTGTACTGTTCTTTACTAGTAAGGGTGTAGTTTTTCACACATGGCTTCTTCGCATTGGCTTATATTTTGTTGAATAAACAATGAGAAAGTTAAAATCTGCTATGGGTAATTTGTCAAGAGATTAGATTGAACAAATTTGAGAACTGGGTTAGGGGTAGATGCTTGTTAATTAT
The DNA here is from genome assembly GCF_038048845.1 of Mixophyes fleayi. Classification (NCBI taxonomy): domain Eukaryota; kingdom Metazoa; phylum Chordata; class Amphibia; order Anura; family Limnodynastidae; genus Mixophyes; species Mixophyes fleayi. The sequence continues at coordinate 93,404,765 of NC_134408.1, read as the reverse complement.
GTTGTGATATGTAAAACACTGATTTGAAAGAGGGTGTACTTTCTCTTTCATGTGAATGTATTTCTAGTGGTTAGTGATTGGTTGGATGGTTGGTTGAGATAAGTTGGAGCTAAGCATTTTAGGCCTTATGTAGAGTTGGACGCAATTGACATAAGAAAAACATAGTAAGCATGTATCTTAAGATAACTGAGAGTCTCTATAGTCCATATACATTTCAATAAGATATGCTTAAAGTATACATACAGTAAAGGCGTAAGATATGCTGTAAGCATATAATTCGGAAGAGACAACTGGTATTATCATCCATGTGATAATGATGCCTGTTGTCTATATTAATTAATGATATTATCTAATATATAAATGCTTAGTGGCGTCTGTCTGTCTGTCTGTGTGTGGAAAAAAAAAACCAAGTTGCAGCACCACCTGCTGGGCAGAGTTACACACTGACCTACTAAATTCTTAGTGTGTGTGGGAAAAAAAATTCAAAAAGGGCTGAAATTTGGTAGGGCTCAAACTCATTTTCGTGAGGTAATTTTACCTCATGAACACACATGTGTAGAGGCGTGCATTAGTGTGTGTGTGCCCTGTGCTGACAGCACCCCTGGACAGTACTCTACTGATCCCAGCATGCCCCGACTGTCTTAAAATGTATGCCGATTCTTGTAAAATTACAGGTGAATTTTTTTTATTTTAACTGCATTTTAATGGTGTTTGAAGCATATAGGTCAGTGTAGGACCGGCACACAATGAGGTGCCCTTGACGCTGGGTTGCAGGCTTAAATGTTTTGATCTAAATATTAACCAATACCTCATGTTTTCATTTTGCTAGATACACACAGATATGCAGTTTAAAAGACAAGCACTGACTACATCGGTCTTTTTACCTTTCCATGAAAGCCATATTGCAGTCTTTTTCTAATGATAGATTCATGAACTTAACCATTAACTTGGTTTACAGAGGCATGTAGAACTGTGCTTACAGAGGCATGCAGTCCACTGGACGTAGCTTTTGGTTTCTTTGCATTGTCTTGGATCATACAGTTTGGGTGAATTTGCTGGAATGTTTCTCACTCTAGAATGATGGTTCAAAATAACTTCTTTATTGATAAGGAAGCAGTAAGGGTGCACTTACTTTTATAGATGGCTTCATGTTGGCTTATTATTTTCTTGAATAATGACAAATTAAAATGGCATAAATTTATCAAATTTAGATGGATTATAACTCATAATTCATCTAAATGTGAGTGTATCACCCTCATATGTGATCCCAAGGTTTAAACAGTTTTGCAATATTTGTTTTAATTTATTTAGAAAATAAAGATTATTACTATCAATAGATCAACTATTTGAATTGAAAGGTCTGATACAAAATGTTGTTTAGGTGAGTGCATTCACACACTATGGGAGAGTTCAATTCAGCACAATGCGCCTCCAGAAAGTTTAAGGAGACGCATCACGCCGATGTTATGGCAGGAATCTCTGCTCACTTTACCTCACACCCCATAGAGGTGCACAGAAAAATGAGCGGATATTCCTACCATAATGACTGGCAACGTGCACTCCCAAACATTGCCAGCAATTAAATCTCCCCCAATGTATATATATTTTTTAATTTGAGCATAATTGCATGGCTAAATAATCACATGGTAAGAAGACTGTATGTAGTAAATTAATTAACCAAGACTGGTTCCTCATTTTTTCCAGGTGAACATAACCCAATGTATTGTTTGTCTTATTATTTTGTACACAAAGATAACTATTTTTGTTTTATGTCCTGCATTGGAGAGAATATTTGAATACACAATGATGTTGTGCTGTTAATACATATTTGCTGAATTTGGAAAATATAGACTTATTCTCAATACCTATTAAATTGACATTACACATCATATTTTGATTTTTTTTTCCCATTTATTGGAGGTCCTTATGTGTCAGACTTTTGTGAGATTTGGGGTTGACTTTCAGAGCTTTGATGGGAGTCCCCTTTCATCAATGGGTCACAAGTTAGCACTTCTGCCTCACAGTACTGTGGACATGAGCTTGATTCCCGACCATGGCCTTATCTGTGTGGAGTTTGTATGTTCTCCCTGTATTTGCGTTGGTTTCCTCCCACACTCCAAAAGCATACCAATAGGTTAATTGGCTGCTACCAAATTGACCCTAGTCTCTCTGTCTATTTGTATGTTAGGGAATTTAGACTGTAAGCTTTATTGGCGCAGGAACTGATGTGAGTTCTCTGTACAGCGCTGCGGAATTAGTGGTGCTATATAAATAAATAAATGATAATGATACAGGCGGTTGGGTACGTTTTCCCAAGTATCACAAACCCAACAAGCAGGATCCCTACAAAGAAAATCCGACTGGCCAAAAAACGACTGGAATATAAACAGACTTCGACTGTTTCATTAAACACTTAACCTGTGGGGTCCCGACATTGCCGATTTTAATTAACATTTATCTAGGTCGCACTGTTAACTGACGTGAAAATCGACTGCCGGAAAGCTGTGTATTCGGAATGAGTTGCTGTCAGTATGCGTAGATCGGAAATGTGCAGATTTGGTTTTCAGTAAGTCTGTTCATATTCCAGTAGTTTTTTGGCCAATTGGATTTTCTTTGTAGGGATCCTGCTTGTCGGATTTGTGGTAATCAGGAAAATTATTACCACCGATCCAGGCAACTCTATAACATTTATTTTGATTACCAAGCATGTCAGGTGGCGCCATGTTCAATCCCTAAGATTAGAGATAATTTTCTCCAGTCTCTGATACTCCATAACCAGCAAGCTGAGGCAGTTTTACACCTTGTACACAGTGGAGAAGTGACAACACTATACACAGCTACTATGAATAAGCCCTGGCTAATGCCCGTTTACCTTGTCCCAATGTGATGCTACTAATGCCTACTGTTGACAGATGGCTAAAAAATTTTTAGTTGTTAACAATGTTACTAACCTCATTAGTGTTTACATTTTAACTTAAATAAAAAATGCCAACATGCTTGAAAAGCAGCTACAAAAAGCAGTTTTCTCAGGTGTTGTTTTAATACGTTTCTTTGTTACCTTATTGCAATATAAAAAATATTATATTTTTGCCACATAATTTATATTATAATAAATCTATATTGTTTCTAATCAAATTTATGTATTTATTATTACTATTTATTTATAAGCACCAGCATATTCCACATCATTTTGCAATAGTAATTATATAATCACTGGGGTTATTAATTTAGGTATTTTAGATTTTGAGGCTTGTGGTTACTGTGCCTATACCTAAGAAGCTTAATGCCTAAGTTTCATTTGTTTGTTTCTGCACAAGTCCTCTATTTTGCATATTTAGCTTTCTTAAAATATTAGAATATGCTATTGACAAGACAAGTGTTAATTTCTAGCAGCAGTTGGGTCTTGTAATGAATCAAAATGATGGATTAGACAACATGGTTTAGAGGAAGCAATATATTTACATTAGCAGACTGCAGCGAAACTATTATAATTCCCCTTCTGCCACTACTGAAACGCTTGTTTACTTTCTGGTGATACAATAAAAAGAAAAGATAAGCAATAAAAATAGTACAATGGGCTTATGTTTGTTGCTGGTTCAAATGTTTAGTATACCTTGCTCATCTGTTATAATATGTTTGCAATTTAGTTTATCTCCCCCAGTTTGTTAACTCCCCCTCCCCTTATTTATTTTCCGTTACCTTAATGTTTTAAAATGTTTCTCAATAAAAAGCATTGATGAAAAAAAAAGGGAAAGATGCTTCCAGATGAAGCCAGGATAGATACCCGATAGTAGATCATGCATACTATATTCTGCAGCAGTTATACACCCTTTGTTGGTGCAAGCCCTGGGGCACCCCCCCCCCCCCCTTCATTTACATGGAATAGCACCACCCACTTGGGCATTGCACGCCCATCGCTACTTACCTTAGTTGCCAGGAGATGAGGGTGGCAACCTGCTTCTCTGTCTGGAAGTGAAGCAGTTGGTTATAACATCATGGATAAATGCCACATATGACATTAAGGAGCAAAAGTCACAACTTCACACGTCAGAAGCTACTGACTGCTTCTCCTTCATGTAAGGGGTTGGTACTATACTCCTTGGAGCATCGTGTGGGCATTAAAAAAAACCTGTATATTGGACATGTCACTCGTGCAGTGCTTTAAGCATCCAACATCACAGGCACTATTGGACGTGCACAGATAAGCATTCTAACCTTAATGATATGTGTAAGTCAAAATTGGATGCTTCCCTAAGGGGCATGGTTGAATTGTGTGTCCATGCCCCTACTGTACTAAACTTACATGTGAGTGCCCCAGACAGTGTAAGGGGCTGCAAGTCTAATATATATTAAACTACGTATACACAGGATGGAACTTCCATCCAACTCTAAATGAGGCCTTTATGTTTTGTTTTACAGTAAACCCAAATGATTTTTGTTAAAAATTACAAATCATTTTTTCATGAATTAAATCAGGGGTGTCAAACCTATTAGCTTCCCTGGGCCACATTGGCAGACGACAAGTTGGTTTGGGCCGCACATAAGATACACCAACAATAACGATAGCTGATCATCCAAAAAACCATAGAAAACATAGTTAACATATATATATATATATATATATATATATATATATATATATATATATGAGAAAAAAAGTGATATATATATATATATATATATATATATAAAATATATAGAGAGATAGATATCACTTTTTTTTTCAAATCCCCCTATACTTACCTTTCAATCGCCCTGTTCAAAAAATCCTCTCTAGTTATTATACTATAATCACTTTTTGTATTATTTTGATGCAATATCATTTAAGCCAGGCATTGTATATCAGGGTGCCCTGACCAGGCCTGCGGTACCTGCGGTACCACTGTGACCCCAAATTGTGACCTGATTTGATAATTACCCCACTATGTTAGTTAAGGGATAACAACTTATAATGGGCCAAAGAGAATAATATATAATGCCCCATTAGTAATACAAGTAGAAGTATGTAGCAGGGAGATAAGGTCCATGATGCTCCAGGACCAGGTGACTTTTATTCACTTGTCAGCATCCCTTGAAAAAATAAAAAAAATCCCCCTTAACTTACCTATTAATCAGCTTGTTCTCCTGTCCTCTTCTCTTCTCCAATTCTGTGCTGCTGATTGTTCTTCTCGCGCGGGTGTCTCCTCTGTGCTGCGCTCCGCAATGGATGTTGGGCGTGATAATATCACGCCCGACATTCACTGCGAGCGCCGCACGGAGGAGGAGACAAGGGATGGAGCCAGAGTACCAGCTGACGTGACCGCGTGACCGCAAGGTAAGTAGTTTCTTTTCTTTTTGCAGGATTTTTTTTTTCCATTAAGAGCCCTGCCCCCTTGCCACAACCAGAACTCCTTCTGGGCCACATTTACAGGCGTGCTGGGCCGCATGCGGCCCACGGGCTGCTGGTTGGACAACCCTGAATTAAATCATTAAGATAGGATAGAATGAGTTCACACATAAACAGGTTTCCTTACACATTCTGAAACATGTAAATGATGATTACCCATCTGAGAAGCTTAAATGTGAAAACATACCAGAGAAGGTCTCACAAATGGATATGTGGGTAAGCATGGGTACATTCTTTCCTCAGTTCAGGATCTGTTTTAGATGGATTGTGGATGGTTTATTAACTATGTACATGGATACTTTTATGTCTGTCCAAGGTCTAACAAAGAGTCACCAGAGTACCTAAAAAAATCAGTCCAACATTTTTACATTTAACATCCATGATAATATACTGAGAAAAAAGACCCATTGGATGTGTTGAAAAAATGCACTAATAACTCATTAGCAAATGATGCGCAAGAGATGTATTTGGTCTGTGTTTATTTTCCACTCTGTATCCATCTTCTGATGCCAGTGTGTAAATACCTAAAGGCTTCTGCGATTATATACATTTTTAAAAAAGATTTAGATCCCAATCACTTAAAGATGAATTATACGGAAACATTACTTGTTTAAAAACATACATTTTGAAAAATAAGACATTGTTGAAAATATATTTATCATAAAAAGTAATTCTGCTATGGTTTATGGAAGCTGGTCCATTGAGTAAAAAAAATAAAGTATTTCCTCTCCAATCTATTACAGTCAGCTGAAGCTCCCACATATTTAAGACAGTTCACTGAAGGTACAGGTCAACAAGACTGAGTTACTGTTTCATCACCTGCTCCTGTGCATGAGTCAACCAATCTACCCTACGCAGTCTGTCTTGCTGCTGTCACTGTCTGCTTGTCTAGTTAGAAAAGCACTGCCCACCTAACATGGTATCTGAAGGGGTGCAGAATGAGAATGTTCTTTGTATGAATGAATCTAGTTATGCTGCCACAAACAGATTTTGTTTTGCGAGACAAAAGCCAAGGTATGGATAACATACATTTAAGGGGACAGGAGAGTGCTGTAAAAAGTGAGTGAATCGTTCCACAGGATCTGTATGTGCTCACTCACAGCAACAAAGGAACTCTGACAGTCAGTGAGATTGGTGGACCATACCTTTTCATCCACAGGAAGCCTAGAGAGAAAATCAGAAGAGCGCTAAGAGAACCTTAATTAGTTATTTCCTGTAATAGCCTCTGGTCTCCTCTGACTGCCTTTCTGGGATGGTGGTAGATGAGCAGTCAGTCTACCAATCAATTAGAGACTGAGCCAAAAATACACTGAAACTGACTGGATACAACAGTGGTGGACATAGTCCCTTATGACTTTTATAGATAAATATTTTCTTCTTTTTAATTTTCACTTCCATGACCCTTGTGCTTCTCTTTTCATTATGGCCTGAAAAACACAGGAAAAGCACAAGAAAAGAACATCTGTGTTTGTATGCATTCAGAAAGACACCATTGAATTAATTGGAGTTATGCTTAATGCACCAAATCAAAAACACAAATTCATTTGTATGCACATATCACAGCACACCAAAATCACAATGCATCTGTGCTTGCACAGTTCAAAATGTGGAGATGACCAACTAAAGACAAAATACAAGAAGAGGACACCCCAGCAAAACGTGTTTCTGCCTGTCTCCCACTTTCAGTTAATGGAGGTCATATTTCAGACACATAAGTATATGTAATGTGATGGCACTAGATAGAAAATATGGTTTGACCCTTAGGTATGACTGTAAAAAAAAATAATTGTCATTTAGATAGTAGTAAACGAATCCTAACCTAGATACTGAAAATTGCATACAGCATATGGAACAAAGGAATATGCATCCTAATATGTAGTCTGAGAAGTTGCTTTATATGGAGTGAGGGGCTTAGGGAATACAAGCTTCTTTCGCAGAGTGTAAGCTGGCTGCGGCATTTGCTTCATTTTGGTCCCTTTATCGTTTGAATGCTCCATCTCGCTGACATCTCTGTTGACTTTTGTGAGAATGGACAAAATATCTTCACCTCTGTAAAGAAATGTGTCATAGATTATTTTGTGCAAGAAAAGAAACATGATGACAATCAGGAGAAGACATTACAAGTGTAAGTAATGTTTTGTTTTTAAGGAGTGACTGCCCATAAAAATGTAAGTTGTTTATATGAATAGCTACCAAATAACATTCACAAGCATATGGGTAAACTGGTTTCAGAAGCTCATCAGTACAGAAGGTGGAAGCTATCTCAGCAGATGTCTGGATCATGGGAAGGCATTTTCTTAAGCTACACTATATAGACAAAAGTATTTGGCCACACCTGTTAATCATTGAATTGAGGTGTTTCAATCAGATCCGTTGCCAGAGGTGTCTAAAATCAAGCACCTAGCCATGCAGTCTCCATTTGCAAACATTTGTGATACAAAATGGGTCCATCTGATTAGCAAAGTGACATCAAGCATGTTACCATGATAGGATGTCATGTTTGCAATAAAACGGTTCGTGAAATTGCATCCCCACTGGATATTCCACGGTCAACTGTAAGTGATATTATTAGAAAGTTGACCATGGGAGCGGACGACCACGTAAAATCAGAGATTTTATTGGCACGGAGATTGTGAGCCAGGCATACAAGTCCAACATCAGTGTCTGACCTCATAAATGCTCTACAGAATGAATGGGCACAAATTCCCACAGAAACACTCCAACATCTTGTAGAAAGCCTTCCAACAAGAGTGGAAGCTGTTATCGCTGCAAAAGGGGACAAACTCCATATTAAAGTATATGTATTTGAATACAATGTCATTACAGTCCCTGTTGGTGTAATGGTCAAGCGCCCCAATACTTTTGTCCATATAGTCTAGGTAACAAGTTTCTATACCATGCAATATTCTTTAAACTTCTTGGGGTGTCTTTGAAGTCTGTCAATGCACTTATTTCTCTGTACTATATATTATATATGATTACAACAATACAGAGTTCAATTAACCTATTTTTGATTAATGTCCACAATATCTTCCACTTCATCTCAAAACACTTTAGAAACATAGCTTGTCAACATCATCAAGCACACAAGGTCAATAACCCCATAATATATACTACACACAAACTACAGCATACATAAACAAGACAACGTCAACACTATACTTCCAATGGACAACAGACTATTTACCACCGTATCATTTAAGCCACTGTTACAAACACTGGACATACATGTTTTCTTAATGATCAAGGAGGCACAGGAAAAACATTTAAAATCAAACTCTTACTTGCTATCCAAAAACAAGACTGCCATTGACACAGCTTCATCTCGAATTGCAGCAAACATTACTACCAGGTGAACAAACTGAATATTCCACATACCAAATTACCAGATAATCGCACAAATAGTATCCAGTTTGTAATCTACACAAAAAACACACTAGAGATACTTCTCCTACAGCAATATATACTCATTATTTGGGATGAACGCATCATGTCTCACAAAAATGCCTTTCATTCCCTTCAACACTAAAAGACTCATACAAGACTTAACAACGATAGAAACATATTTAAACCCAATTATACGGCTTCCCCTTCAGAATATAGATATTTACAATTGTGGGATATTTAACTCCTTTTGTTGATACCAAAATAATTTGCCAATGATTTAATAGGATTATTTAAACCAGCAGCACATTATCAATAAAGAAAGGCGGAAATTTGGGGAGTAGCTGTGCAGGCATTTATTAAGCTATATGGACTTTCAAGAAAAGGAATACAACCCCTCAAATGTAAATTATGTTAAATTTGCATATCAGTGTTGCAGTAAAGGTCACAATACCATGTGACTTACAAACTCTCCAATCTCAGGAAAAAGGTGCCAAGGTATTCATCCATAAAACTACACTGAAATTGGAGAGTCATTCATGTTCTGCTTTATCCCAGGACTTGGAATTAGACTATTTTAGATGTATACATTATCTTCACTGACTGTTCTATATTGAGATATATATATATATATATATATATATATATATATATATATATATATATATATATGTACTCCCATTATGCATCAGGGCTCACCATTTGAATTGCTAAAGTAAACACCTGCAGATGCCAGTGGTGAATATATCAAGAAGCATAGGGATCCCGAGCATGGGACACTAGTTTTTTATTTAAAGTAATAGGATTCGTTTTGAATAGAATTTTGCTTTTGGTATAAAAACTCAAGGGGCCCATTTACATTTAAAAGCAAACCTTGGCTGTCTCGGAATAAATGTACTTATTTTGAACATAAATTCAGATCATACATCTAATTACATATGTATAAAAATGTATGATGTAAGTATACTACAAAAATCATAGCATTATTAAATTTTAGATCTCTGTGTTCAGCACCAATCTGTTGCGCTTGTCAATTTTTTCTACATGAAATACAATGCTTACTTTGGAACCATTTTCGTCAGGTTCTTGCAGAGTGTTTGGATGTACCATGACCCTCTTTGTGTATGACGGAATGAGTAGTAACCGTCCACTGTTGACATTCCGACCAAGAAATCTGCATGATTTGGGATGGAAGGGGCGCTTTTTTTATCGTCACTTGAAGCAGTGGCATCAGCTTCGATGTCGTGAGCCTTCTGGGAATTTTTTCCTTGACATGCTTGTATAAAAAAGAGCTTAGGTTTTCCAGCTAAAGACTTGCAACTGGAGAAATAAGATATTATGTTTTCTATATCTATAATGCCATTGTCAGTCCCGAAAACTGCTCTTGATTGTCCATGAGTCAAAATGCAGCAAACGAAGCAGTCTCTCTCAGTGTGGTCCCTTGCCTGGAAGTCCTGCATGCAGTTATGGATTTGTTGTGTGGTCAGTTCCTTATGAAGCTCCACCTCCAATTCCAGCCATGAGAACACACTTTTTAGGGACTCTGCAAGAGTGCATATAATTAAAAAAATATATAACAAAAACAACATACTAAAAGGAAAACAGCTTAACAGACAAACTTAAAACACATTTATAATATGTTTAGCGTGCTTGTTAAACAGTAAATATAAGAAATAATCGCTATTTATTTATAGCACATAATTTGCTGTTTGTAAGAACTTATTTACCTTTACACAAATAATTTCCTGGTTATTAAAGCTGTCCACATATACGCATTTCACTTTGGCTTCAGATGAACAGCCAGATCATAATTTGGTCTACAACGAACAAGATTACAGCACACACAGGTCGATGGTGTTCATCTTACAAGTATTTCCTATATTGATCAGTTCAATTTCATTGGATAATCAGTCATCATGCTAGCCATATGTGGCTATATTGAGGCATTTGGCTGCAGTCTTCTAGTCTTAAGGGTAATTTCTTGCTGTATCTTATATAGCTTTGTACATAAGGTAATGTTATGTAATCACTGGAGTTGTCTGTTATGCTGACAGCACTTGGGAGTTAAATAGCACAATGAGAGACATATAGGGGGGTATTCAATTGTTAGTGTTAACGCTAACAATTAAGCGCTCGAAAAATCTTACCGTTAATACGGTAATTACTCCAGAATTTCAGCTCGCAGCTCCAGTCCGCTGGCAGCGAGTAAGTACCGTATTAACTGTTTACGCGCGCAAAATTACCATATAATATGAAGTTTTTTTCGAGCACTCGTTTTTTTGTGTTTTAGTGCGTTAAAACTAACAATTGAATACCCCCCATACAGTCTATTAAGGAGTAAAAGGAAAAAGTTAAACTGCAACAGTGAAATCTGCAGATTACAAATAAACTGCAACAATAAAACACAATTGCACAATTTCTGGTGGGTGCACCTAGTCCTGTTTGAAGTACCCATTATTACAGTACATCTAGTAATTTTCTCACTCCACTCTCCCCCAATCTTAAATCCTTCAAACGCTCATTCAAAATTCAACGTTTCAAGCTAGCAAATCCTACTACCTCCTAACCATTCTATCCATCACCTCCTCTTCCTCGCCTGCCATCTCCATATTCTCCCAGTTGGTCCTACTCTCTCTCACCACCCCTCCCTCTAGATTGTAAGCTCTCGCAGACAGGGTCCTCTCGACCTATTGTCTCATGTCTGTCTAATTTCCCATTCCCTCTTACATCCTGTCATATCTTTCCCTGCACTCTGTGTGAGCCCCATAGCTTTACTCACACTCATCTGTGCTACTTATATGTATTACCTCATCTATTCGTTACTTGCTTCTGTATTCGGCGCTACCGAATCTGTGGCGCCTAATAAATAAATAAATAAATAATAATAATAATAATTGTGAGGCCTTAATAAATATTCCTAAGCCTATTATTACACTAAGAACTAGCAACACTACTGAGGACCTTTGTGGAAGCTGATATTTTGTAAATCAAACCAGTAGTCATGTGAATGATAAGTATCAGCTCACTAGGAATCGTGATATCACTGAACATTAGTCGTAGTGAAGTTACATTCTGAGTGAATTGATTGGATGCATTCTCCTGAACATCAGCTAACAAAATGGCTGCTTCCACTATGTGTACATGAGCAATTTAGCTGTTTTAAGGAAGTTCTCAATAGTTCTACTTTGGATTTAAGTGATAATTCACCTGATCTAATCTAAACAAAATTCATCTGTTCATGGTTTGTACTGTAGACATCAGATAACCAGTTGGATTTGCATAAAACAAAACAAAACAATTCAAATATAGTATTTCATATTAATTAAGTATGTTTTACTTTCTCTGATCTTTCAATTCTAGGTTTACATACAAAAATAAATAAATATATAAATATATAATACATGTAAATATAATAATATGGAAACACTACTTACCTTCATCTTTTTCAGTTCCTCGTCTTCGGTCACTCTTCATGAATTCTGAATTATTTATTATCAAGCAGTAGCCTCTGTGTTTTCGATTCATTGCATACATCTTCAAAACACAATACAACAAAGTAAATACTATAGAGATCATCTCATATCAAGTGTCCTATATTTCTTTTTGTGCTACATACATTAACAAAAGTTAACTTGGGATGTTTCAATTACCACGAGAGCCTGCATACCGCATCTGGAAAATGTACTGTTCAATCCTCTGTGAATTCCTCCCTCCTCTATAACTGACAGCTAAAGCCACATCACACATCTTTTAGAGCGCTGGCTCAGTAGTCTGGTGCAGAACAAAAAATATAAAGCAGAGCATATTAATTAGCTTTGCTTTGACATACCTGACCTTACTACCTTGTATGAAGGCACCCATCAGCAGCCTGTACTGAACATTTCACTTACTTTGGAGCAATATTGACTTTATAATGATGAAAGATAAAGAAGCACCAATTCATAGGTAGATTATTATGCACATGCTTCCATATGGATTAATGTCAAAGACTGGTTTCTTTACTGTTTAACTAAAAGGAACCCTGTATGTACCCTGCTAAATATTGAAACTGGTGCTCCCCAATATATAGCAATGAGAATGTGACAGCACAAAATCATTCAATGGTGTATACAGGGGGTTTCCCCTTCCAGATAACTTTATTTTTTTACTTATTCATGCCTTCTTGCACTCTTTAGTAAATACATTGATTTTCCTTTACTAGCTTCTTTCTGTGTTTTTTTATCCGTCTATTGATATCATCAAGGATAATCTTTTATTTTCATTGTCTTTCGCTGTCCTTGGGTACGGCACATAGCTGATTTCTGTATACTATTTTAATAAAGTAACTCCAATAATAAATAATTTTTGGCTAAAAAGAAGAACAGGAAGTTAGAAAGATACAGGAATATAATGTAGAATAATATTGAAACACAATCTCAGAACATCTAAGGCAGGGAAGCCATGTCCTCAGGCACAAATACTAGTTAAGTAACACCTCAAGCTACTCAACTTCACTCATCATAAGGAACCATCTTCACACACTAGGCCAGTGTTGGCTAACCTGTGACACTCAAGATGTTGTAAAATTACAAGTCCCAGCATGCTTTGCCAATATATAGCAGCTTATTGGTGGAAGGGTATGCTGGGACTTGTAGTTTTACAACACCTGGAGTGCCACAGGTTAGCCCACACTGCACTAGGCCATGCTTATACCTGCACAAATCATGTATCATGTGATTAACTAATCATATGAAAATAGGCCCATGAAGATCAACTTACTAGGCCCATGACGTTCAACTTACACTCAGCTTACTATTGAAAATAATTACATATATATGTTTGTGTATAGTTCATAGTGGTCATCATAAACATATGGGTCTTATTTAGAGGGTGACATATTTGCACCCCAAATTTACGTAGGAAAATACACACAAACGAAAAAGTGCATTTATATGCATATGGCCAGTCAGATGCATCTCAAGATGTGTCAAGCTGTAAAACACTAGTATACTGAACTATATGTATTTTTATTTATATTGTGTATTGCATGTCTACGTGTACGATTGTATCTATTTTCTATTTGTCTGTATATAAATGTATTGTTACTTGACTTAATGGAAGTTCATCTTCCAAATGAGCTTACTAAATGGTATTCATCTAGATAAACAGAAAATTGATTGATATACTACTCAACTGCCCCCTTGCATTTGGCTCTAATTTCCCTTTACTTTATCACCAGGTAAAGATAGAGAACAAAAAAATGGACACAACAGTAAATGGTCTCTTAGTAGGGAATTGGCCCTTCATGTATGGCCTGTGCATTGAGTCTAGCAAATTTGGAATTGCGCAGGATGTAGTATGATGAGTATTATGTAGGATCATTCTTTCACAAGAAAGTCATTCAACTGACACCTTGTTGATGTGGCGTAAAATGTTTTTCTGACGTTGTTTCAGAATATCACCAATATGTTCAACTGGATTCAGATCTGGTGACAGAGAAGAGCATGGCATATAGATAGCATCAGTGTAATGCTCATCTAACCATTGGGTGACCACACATGCTCTGTGGATTGGGACACTGTCACCCTGCAAGACCCCACTCCCATCAGGAAGCAAAAAATATCACACAGCAATTAGCACTGACCTTGCCTTCTAAGGGAATAAATGCACTCAAACCATGCCAGGAAAATGCACCATATAAACCACATATGCCCTTCTCTGTTTGCTGAGAAAAAGGTGAAAAATGATTCATGAGATCATATCACCTTCCTCCACTGCTTGTCTAGTTCATTATCTGCGCTGTTGCATCACTGTACTCGCAAACATGCATTGTGTGATGAGCAGTTGCACTGGAACCCGACTATGATATTTTGATCTGTTATATTTTCAACTGACCAATTTATTTTTTTAAATTAAACTGGCTGCTTGTGGCACAGGCTGGAGTTTAGTCATTTGATCTGCAATTGCTCACCAGTTTTGCATTGCTTGTCGAATTAATGCATGGATATCATGATCATGAAATATGCACCTCCACCTATTCTTTCCCTTTGCTGTTGATATTTTTCGCTCAGAGTTCCATGCTGACATCACCTTAGACACTGTTGCTCATGAAACATTAGCAAATTGAGCTTTCATAGACACTGAAGCTCCAGCCAAACTCGCCCCAACACTATTCTTTTAAAGTTACTGAGGTCTAATCTTGCAGCCAAGTTAACCACAATAATAGACAATCAGGCCAATCCAGCATGCCACACCTATATGGACTAATATGCTTGATGTTTCTCATTTGTCAAGTGTTTCCATTTTGTCCAATATCTGAATGTATCTTCCATTATTTGCCCATTATGCAATCCAAGATCATCAAACTGCAATATTGGTCCAATTTCTATGTATGTGTTAAGCATGTCTCTGCCATATTCCCTATTAATTCTTGATCAGTGATGGACATTTTATGTATACCAGCTTGATTGTAATCAAAATCTGGTCAAAGTGGAACTGCTATTGGCAATAAGTCACACTACATATTGCAGGTAAATTTAGGGGGATGCTTTTGCTGTGGGTGAAAGCATTTTTAATTCCATGTGATTCTGAAATTTATAAGACTTCATCGCTAAAAACAAAACAGTGAAACAAGTATTTTACATCAGAGGCAACAATCTATATCTGCTATATCCACAAACTGCATTCACCATTTCACTGCCTGCCCAATGTAACTTATATATCACTATTTTCTTTTGCTCCTCCAAGCTTCTATAGAGGCTTTCCTACACTCGCTTCCCACACTTCCTTTCCTCACACAATCTTTTGGGATCTCTTTTGTTCCCAACACTCCACAAAGAGTACACTTACTGATGTGCTCAATCTAAAGGCCACTACTCACATCTAATTCTCAATGAATACGTCCCTGCATCTGACAGTGTTGACCACTCACTTCTCATACAAACACTTATTCAGTTTTAATTCATCTACCTTCTCTTTGCTTCCTCTGTCAGTACGAGTATCACAAGGCTCAGTCATAGGCCCTTTGCATCTCTATTTATACCTCTTGGAAAACTAATAATTTTCCTTTTGTTTCAGTATTACCTCTATGTGGATGGAACCCAAATGTATCTATAGTCTCTGGATCTTTCACCATCTGTGTTGCCCTTTGCTACTGAATATGTTTCTGCCATTTCATCTTGAATTTCCTCTTTCCACCTCAAACTCAATCTTTCAAAAACTGAGCTGCGCTATCTTTCCACTAGACATCAGGGGTTAAATGTATGAAAGTCTGATTTCTGCAAGTCGCCGGAAATCGGCGACTTTGCAGCTAAAATTTAAAGCGGCGATGGCTTGTAAAGGCGAACTTGCCTTTACAAGCCATCGCCGCTTTAAATTTTCACTGCAAAGTCGCCGATTTCCGGCGACTTGCAGAAATCGGACTTTCATACATTTACCCCCAGAAGTTGTTGAATGAACTACAATAAACCCTATCTCTCAAGCTTACTGCCTAGGTGTCATTCGTCATTAACAACTATCCTTTGATCTCTACATCCAACCTGTCACTAGATCCTGTTATATGCCTCCAAAGAAACATCTCCAGAAAGATGCCCGTATCTCACTCAGAACACTGTAAACACTTTATTTCATGCTAAAAATTAATAATAATAACCACTATCAGCGCTCCATACATAAAACCAAAACTGCCAAACATTCAGAAGTTGGTGTACACAAACCTAATAAGCAAACTGTGAAAGAATCAAAAAATATTTAAGAATTTTAGCGCTGGATTATGTCCAAAGCTCAACTAGAAATAGACACAAATAGTAATACTTATATTGTGAAATGGAGGATGATGAAGGGAGATCTCGTATTCTCCTTGTCGAGGATATCGGTACCCCACATCAAATATGAAAGAAACAGAAAATAATAATATATAGTGTAGTATGTTCAAACACACATATGGAAAATGGGTCAGTATTTATTATCCACAGATCCAAAGCCCTCTCTGTACTATGCCCGTACTAAATTCCTATTAAATTAATACAATATCAATAGCTCTCTTTGCTTATTTCGAAGCGAATCACGCCAATCATAACCTGCACCTTGCCGACACCTCAGTGCTGTTACGCGTCTGTGGTAGTCAGTTTAATGGTACTGACTAACCCGACAAAGAAGAAGACGACAAGAGGACACCTAATGGCTAGTACAGCGACATGAAAAAAAACTACTTACCAGCATGCAGATGTCTTCATGGGACGACTCGCTGTGTTGCCGACTGTGCAAGATGACGGCATCACAAACCACGACTTGTCTTAAAGCGGCGATGGACGGACACAGCTGTCATTGATGTAATGCAAGTGTTATTTTAGGGGTTAGGGGTATTAAGGTTAATCCTAACCCCTAAAATAATACTTACATTACATCAATGACAGCTAGGTCCTTCCATTGCTGCTTTAAGACAATTTGGTACGGGCATAGTACAAAGAGGGCTTTGGATCTGTGGATAATAAATACTGACCCATTTTCCATATGTGTGTTTGAACATGCTACACTATATATTGTTATTTTCTGTTTCTTTCATATTTGATGTGGGGTACCGATATCCTCGACAAGGAGAATACGAGATCTCCTTTCATCATCCTCCATTTCACAATATAAGTATAACTTTTTGTGTCTATTTCTAGTTGAGCTTTGGACATAATCCAGTGCTAAAATTCTTGGATATTTTTTTATTCTTTCACTTTAATTCATGCTCTTATAAATCTCCTGCACTGACTATTGCAATTCTCTTATTGCTGGTCTAAACCTAACTATACATTCCTCTACAATCCATTTTGAATGCAGCAGCTAAACTAAATTTTTCTCTCCTCTCCAAACATTGTTCAACTGCTGCTCAACCAATATTACTGCTACATTGCTGTACTACTATTAGTGTATAAATAGCTCATGGTTTGTTTGTTTTTTTACACTTTTTTAAAATAGTCTTATTAAACATGAGGCTGGTATGTCAAAATGCCTTTTGCTTCAATTCATACAGCCTGTGGTGTTTTCTTATAATATATTTTCTATTTATAAGTACAGACTATCACGGGAAATGATGTACAAACATACTTAACCATGGGCATTATTTTGCAAAATGGGTATCATTCAAACCATTATAACAGTTGCTATGATACTTATACACAGTGGTCGAAGTGTAAATTTAGAAGTGGCAGTATGGAAATTTAGAAGTGGTTGTATGACAAATGGAATGCAAGTGAATGGAATTTGATAGTTTTACAATGAATGCAGTAGGAGTGGCGGTATGGCATACCACCATATACAACACAACTTCAACCACTGCTTACACCTTGAAACAAATGGGGAGATGGGGAAAACAGGATATGGGTTTGGAAGTAGGTCAAGGTGATGGGTATTGAGAGGAATAAGGAAGAGTCCAGGGGGTAAATGTATCAATCTCCGGTTTATTCAACCCGCGGGAGTTCGGCAAGATGACAGCTAAAATTTAAAGCGGCACTGCCTTGTAAAGGGAAACTTGCCTTTACAAGGCAGCGCCGCTTTAAATTTTAGCTGTCATCTCGCCGAACTCCCGCGAGTTGAACCGGAGATTGATACATTTACCCCCAGGAGGCCATGCCAAGAAAAAATCCAGATTATGTTGCCAACCCTCCACTAAGTATTGTCAGCACACCACTTGTTGTAAGAAGGAGTAGAGAACACTGTCCCTCACGTTCCAAAGAGGACGGGAGAAGGAGCCCACCAAGGATTTCACATTAACATTGTACCTATTTGACACTTTAAATTCTATCCACCTTAGCCATGGGGCAGTGAAATCCGTGTGTCTATCTATCACCAACAAAATGTTGACATCCATCGACTTATAGAAATTGATCCAATGAAACCATTCCACAATTGACGGTGGAATCTGAGACCTCCAGTGACATTTTATATGGAAAATTCAACTTTCTCATTTATAAATAGCACTGTCATGACACTTCACTACAAGGCACTATGTAGTATAGCAAACAGAACTTTTATTGTGTAACTAACCAGCACAGAATTGTTTGTATTTTTTGTTTACTGAATAGTGCATTAAACTAACCTCTATTGTTGGTTGTTCATTAAGGCTGAGGGCAGACATGTAGTTCTCAGTGTTTCCACCTTTAAGATCTGCAGGATAAACCACAAATTCATATTAATTATATTAATATATACTATATTAAAATTATGGAACCAAACAACAGGTATTTGGTGTTAAAGAACAAAACATTTTTAAGATGTGTTTCTAGAAACAACATAGTAGTGTACTTTGTGAGTGGAAAATTACTTAAGTGTCCTGAAATCTCGGATTAAACACAGAAACTTCTGAACTTGAGATGGTTCTTTGTTTATCTACATTGTTGTGAGTGGTAACAGCCATGGTGGGAACCTGTAAAAATTGAACAAAGGCTTGCCAGCTGAATATATGGTTTACTAGCAGTAAACCAACCAATGTAGCTGAAACATAGAAATGTACAAATGTTATCCCTGATAATGCTATTCACACTAATGCACCCTCACAACTGTCCCAATCTCCACTCTGAACCACATTTGCTCCTCTAGTTTCAGCTGTGCCCTCTTCCACTTAGAATGTAAGCTTTCTAATGAGCAGAGGCCTCCATACCTTTTGTTTTCATTTATTTTGTCTTCTTTGTATGTCCCTGTTTTATGTATGTACTGTTTTCCCTACTGTACGGTGCTGCAGAGCACTATGGCGCCTTACAGATCTTTGAAAATAATAATAATTATAATAATAATAATAATAATAATAATGTGACAGATATAAAGACAGCCCCAATCCCTCTAATCAATTAAGAAATAAAGGCTTCAGTGATCAGTATTTTAGTAGAAAAAAAGTGGACATACCTGGAGGTGGATTAGCCACATACTTTAACGGGAGATTTCTGGCATCTCCAGTGGCATCATGGAGTCATTAGAGGATTTTTAATTGTTTTTTACTAGACGTGTGCTGTCCCAACCTATGGAGCTAACACTGGCTTATTGGGCCTTTCTTCCTCCTCAGGGTCGCCGCCATATTCTATTTTCTGCTGCTTCATGCAGACCCACTCAAAATGGAGCGAGTGCTGCAGAAATATAGCTCCATGCTACATGACTGGTGACACTTTAACCATATTTACGCCTCAAAATGCCATATATTCAGGTCAACATTTTAACAGATGCTCAGAGTGGAAGTATAGCAAGAGGGGCACACACAACGGCAGATGTGGCAGAACAGCCCAGCAATAGGCAGCTGGGCGGGGGCAGAGGGACAATAAGTATATCATCTAGTGTCACTGGAAAATGTTTGAAATCAGCATATTATATCTGTACTAAATAAATGAATATATTCTTGTTTAACTTATGTTACATTTTTTCAAAGTCTATCGAAGAAAATTTTATCTGATTTTCCAGGACTGTATTATTTTGGTAGCAAATAGGAATACATGTTTTATTTTATGTGCATTATATATAGGTAAACATGTTTCATTATTATTCATTTACTTTTATTTGGAAGAATTAGTCAGATGTGGGCAAATGTGTACTAAACAGAGTAGAGCACCTGAATATTCCACCCAGTACATACACAAGATTTGAATGTGTGTGGCATAAAATTTTGATTAACTTATAGAAGTGGAGACTGTGCACTTTGTGGTAGTTCCCAGTTTATGGGGCAGTAGTATAGCCTTATTTACATGTCATCTGAGGTGACGATAATTGCACCCTGGCCAATACATTCAATGGAGTACTTTTGCTTTATCTAAGTGAAATCTATATGGTAAATGCTTTGATGTGCAATTGATTTTTGCTTCTTCCAAATATTACAACTAGACTATTATTGGTGTATTTGCACAGGTAACAGAATTCTCACGATTTTTAATAAATGTGATACCTTCTTCATTGGCCTGGCCCGACACTTCATGAACAAGTTCTCCAATGCTCTGCATTCCCGTGTCTAGAACAAAAATAATATAATTAAATCAGTACAAATTCTGCATATGCCTCATATCTTCTGTTTACATATGTTATTATTTTGTCTTTTAAAAATAACAGGTCTGATCAGTCAGAGAATGGATTATACAACATTCCCTAACTGTTAATGAATAACAATGCCAATCATCACAGAGTGACCAGCTGTTAATGGTTAAAGCTGCAGTTCAGTCATGGCTGGCATGCCAAATCTCCCAGCTCTGTAACAGTGTTATTAACAAGAATGACTTACCATCAGTTGGATATTCCATTTCAGTAGATGAAACAGCGGTAGTAACAACCTGTATTGAAAATACAAAAATATTTGTGAATATAACATATTATTCATTGGTAAAATACTTTAAGTATATTTGCTATACATAAGTGTCCAGTTATCATTTTGCATTGAAATTCCCAGGTATTTGGTATGGCTCATGAGCAGACTTCCAAATGTGAGAAGCTGCAATTACTCACCATCTAAGCCTGTCTAAGCACATGGGTACTAGCCAGTTGGTAGTAGGAGGCAGCTAGTTGTGGTTAGTTCTAATTCTCAAAAATAATCACAAAACATGAGATAACACTTATGAGTGATCCTCTTTAGTTGCTGCTTCTCAAAATCTGCAACCTTAGGAAGTATATTTGGTTGGATTTTACCTTAATCTGGCTCTGAGTGCACTGTGTGACTAATGAGTGCTGTATGCTTACAGTAGCAAAAAACAATGGAGAATAGATCTTGGGATTGTCGCACTTCACCAACAATATATATATATTGCTAACCATTGTGCCACTGGGCTGTGACATGTAATTCCCTGTCTCTGAACCCTCTTGAGTTCCACTATTTCTTTCTTACAGTGAATTTCCCAAAACTGTACTCCATGTTAAATATGTGATCTAACCAAAGATTTACACAATAGTAATATTATCTTTTCATGATATGCATGTACCCCCTTTTTATGCATCTGCGCATTTTGGAGTAATGGCACTAAAATTTTCTCTAGCCTGCTCCCATCCCCTCTATGCGCCCTCCAGCAGGAAACTCTCAGTTTATTTAACTAACAAAGCCGCTATAGAGGGCTAAACACAACCAACAGAACACTCAACATAACTGTCAGAACAGCAAAAGGGTGGGAGCGCAGTGACCACCAACTGTGTTAAGAGAAAGAGATTCTTGAGAAAGAGAATCTTGTTTTCTCTTGCACATACAATTGGGGGACACTGCATAACTTGGGGAAGTTCCGAAGCTGCCCCTAGACTGAGCTGCATGTAACACTTTACGTGCAAAACCTGCATTTTTGGATGCAAAGATGTGAGAGTGGTAAAGTCTGGCGAACATATGAATGGAAGACCAGGTAGCCGCTCTACACAACTACTTAACCAAGGCCCAATGCCGTGCCGCCAAAGAGGTACTAACTGACCTGGTAGAATGAGTTGTGAGGAACCGGAGAACCTTCTGACAGACAAGCCGGATGAATAGTTGCCGTAATCTATCTAGCTATTGTTTGTTTAGTGGCTGGACAGCCACGATTACGAGCATCATACAACACTATGAGAACATCAGTCTTCCTAACAGAAGCTGTACGGTCCACATAGATCCCCAAGGCTCTAACCACATCCAGAGGTATAACCGAACTCTACTGGATGAAGAATCCTGAGACAATGCAGAAATAACAATGTCCTGATTAATATGAAATCTTGATACCACTTCTGGCTGAAAAGATGGCCTGGTAGGCAAAACAGCCCTGTCGTTATTGTCATTTAGAATGTAAGCTCTCTAATGAGCAAGGTCCTTCATACTCTTTGTTTTCATGTCTACATTTATTTTGTCTACCTTGTATGTCCGTTTTATTTATGTACTGTTTTCCCCACTTGTAAGGCGCTGTGGAGCACTGTGGCGCCTTACAAATCTACGACAATAATAATAATATTAATGTAAGAAGTTTCAAGATACAGACTCCAGTAGTTCAAACTGCGACTTCTGTAAAGCTGTTAACACCAAGTTGAGGTCCCATGGAGCCACCAGATGAAGAAAAGGTGGTTGAACATGAACAACCCCCTGAAGAAACGTCTGAACATCTGGCATCAGGGCCAGCCTCCTTTGGAAATAAATAGACCAAGCCGAAACCTGAACCTTTGTCCAAACCTTCCTGCAGGAATTCTAGACACCTAGCCAACTGGAAGGAACTCGTTTGTCTCAGACCAACCAATACCTGTTTTCCATATACAATGGTAATTCCTAGAAGATATGGACTTCCGAACTTTGATCATCACCTGTATGACCCTTTCCGACAGACCCCTCTGTCTAAGAATCAAGGATTCAACCACCAAGCCGTCAAAAGGTAACCGTGCTAGGTCCTGATGGAAAAACAGACCCTGGCTGAGAAGATCTTCCCTGAGAGGAAGACGCCAAGGAGGAGAAATGCTTATGGTCGAGAAAATCTGTGTACCAAGATCTTCTCGGCCAGTCTGGTGCCAACAGAATTACTGCGCCCCTTTCGAATCTGATCTTTTTCAATATCCAGGGCAAAATTGCAATTGGAGGAAATAAATACACTATACTGAATCTCCAGGGCATCCACCAGAAACACCTGAGGGTTTCTTATTCTGGCACAATACCTGTCCAGCTTGTGGTTCAGATGAGAGGCCATCATGTCGATCTCCAGCTGACCGCGCCTCTGAACAATCTGGGCGAACACTTCTGGATGTAAGGACCATTTCCCCGGGTGTGTGGCATGCCGACTCAGGTAATCTGCTTCTCAATTGACCACCCCTGGTATGAAGACCACTGAAATGACAAGAACCTGCTGTGCTGCCCAAGTTATAATCTTGGCAATTCCCTCTCATGGCTGGGGAGCTCTTTGTTCCCCTTGGTGACTGATGTATGCCACTGCCGTGGCATTGACTGATTGGATCTGAATATGTCTGTTCAGCAGCCTGAGTCCAGAGACCCTGCAATCTCAAATCCAAAGTCATTGCCCCCCCCAGCCTAATATGCTGGCAGCTATGGCCACAACTAACTGTTCTCAAACTGAGAAGGGACATCCCAGGATGAGATTCCCTGTCTGTAATCACCACACCAAGGACTGACAAGTAGCTGGCGAGAGACAAAAAAAAAAATTTGCATTTTCAGGTGAGGCACTGACCTCTTCCATTTGGTGTGGTGTGGATTTCGCTTTGGAAGGGTCGTGAATGAAACTGGGCAAACTGTACTGCCTTGAAACAGGACATCACACGTCCCATCAGTTTCATACACTGAAGTATCGAAACGCGCTTGAGGGACAGCAATACCTTTACTTGGTGTTTGAACTTCTGTATCTTGCCCGGAGGTAGAAAGACCCTCTGGCATGTCGAACAAAGACTTAAGAAGTCCATGCGCTGAGTAGGAATCAGATTGGACTACTTGAAATTGATTACCCAGCCATGGGAATGAAACATCTTTGCCTTGAGGTCCAGATGATCCCGAAGACGAGCGACTGAATCTGCTTTGATCAAAAGATCGTCCAGATATGGCAAGACAGTCACTACTTGTTGATGTTGATGAATACACTTAATGCTGTGGCCAGCCCAAATGGGAGCGCTCTGAAATGGAAGTGGCACTGGTCCACAGCAAATCGGAGGAGGCTGTGGTGACCGGCCCATATGGGAATATGAGATAAGCATCCTTGATCTCCAATGATGCTAGAAACCTGTTCTTTCCATTGAATTGATAACTGACGGATGGATTCTATCCAAAAACTGAGTACCCTCAGGTGCGTGTTGAGGGATTTTAGATTCAGAATGGGCTGAAAAGACAGATCTGGTTTCTGCAACAGAAAGAGGTGGGAGTAATAACCCAACCATATTGCTCCTCTGGAACTGGAACAATGAGTGCTGCTGCTACCAAGGACTGAATGACCCCTAGAAGTGCCAATCACCTCGTCTTGTCTCTTGGTAAGGGAGTGTACAGAAAACGCTGTGAAGGTGTCCTTAAGAGGTCTATCATGTACCGTCTATCCACCAACCTACTTACCCAGTTGTCTGTGGTAGAACTGAACCACTTATCCCGAAAGATTAGCAGTCAAGCCCCCACCACTGAAGTTCCCAGTGTGGAGTGTAGGTAGTCATGCTGATTGCTTGCCAGTCTGCTTGGTACCAGGATGTCATCCCATTCAAGCCTGTCTACCTCTCTGAGCTGCGCCCCGCGGGGCAGAAAACTAATGCCCTTGATGAGGTACCCCTTGTTTTGCCAACAAAATGAAAGGAGCGAAATCTTGTGCCCTTTGTTTTGGGAACGGCGACCAGCAGAACTGAACTCTTACCTCCCGTGACATGGGAGATGAACCTTTCCAAGGCTGAGCCAAATAAGCCAGAGCCATCATAAGGCAGGGCCTCCAGAGTTTTCTTTGATTCGGCATCCACCTCCCAAGATCAAAGCCAGAGGGTTTGTCTAGTCGCCCCCACTAATGAGGAAGTCCTGGATAAACCTTGACCTGCGTCCAAAACCGCATCCCCCAGGAAATCATCAGCATCCTTAATGTGAGCTGCTAATGGGGATAATTTGGACCTGGCCATACCTGATTGGAGCCCATCACACAGTGTGAGGGCCCGTTTTTCCTCGGCTTTAACCACCCATGCCGCTGCCATAATAGGGAGGAGAGACGCTCCAAGCGTTAAATAAATGGATTTTAACAACCACTCAAATCTCCTGCCCGTGCTGTCTTTCAAATGCAGCACTAAGAAGAGGAATAATGGATGCCTTAGCCAAATGTGTGATGGGAGCATCCACACTTGGGTGTGTCTCCCATGACGCAACCTAATGTTCTGGAAAGGGATAATACAGCCGATACCTTATTGGTATCTCCTGCCAGATTTCTGACAATTGAGTAGAGGATTGAAAAGACACTGCTCTTTTCGTTACCCATTTAAACAGGGAACCCTGTGGTGCTGCCTGTTCAATGTCAGTGATATTAAGGACCTGTCTAACCGCCTAAACATCAGCACCTACTGTTTCAGAACATGCAGCGTCTCTTTTGAGATCCGCAATGGACCATGCCAGTTCTGTAGCCCAGGCCGGTACCACCACATCAGCGGTGTCCCCAAACGAACTCTGACTCAGGTCCTCAGACTCAGAGGCCGTGCAGAGACCATCCGTGTCTGACCGTTTACCAGAAATTTTGTATTGACATCTGGAACAGGTGAAATACGTTTCTGAACCGGTTCTGGCAGTTTTGGACCTGGAACTTGTCCCTTTTTCTGACATGATGAATAGATACAGAAAGAGAAAACAGGAGAACACACACACTGCAGAAAACAGTCCGCACAAAGAATGATCTACAGTAAACACAATCTATGTATGATCTGAGAGGTAATACCACTAATTATGTGAACATAATAGTGTGTAGTGACCTATGCAGGAACCCACTGTACTTCAGTTATGACAAGAGAGAGTAGTACATAAGAATAAAACATGCAACAAAGACAGTAAAAGTCACGCTATCAGAAAGCACTGTCTAACAAATGTGTATGCATATAATAAACTAGATATACATAAATATATCTAAAGGTTCCTCCCCAGGGTAATCTGTCAGTTAGAAAAACTGTTAGAAAAGCCTGGGAAACAGTGAGGAATACACCTACAATGAAGCTCCTCCTTCCCCTTAGGCCGCTTCATAAAATGGTGCCTGTATACAGAAAAACTGGTGGGAGCTGCGATAGCATCAGTTCTCTACCAGTAAAAGTGCCCCTGCTACCTGCAGGTCCAGTCGCTGTCTGTGTCCTCAGCAGTGTCACTGGAACAAGCGTGGGCTTAGACCACCGGCAGCAATGTCTCCGCTGCGCAAGTGGAGACTGGAGCTGCAGCCGTGGCTCTTGGTGTTGTCCGAACTCACACTGCCACTCATGCTCTGTGTTAATAACCCTTCATCAGCAAATATGGACACTTTATTTTCTAGTCCATCTACAAGGTCATTACTAAAATATGGGAAAGGACAGTGCCCAATTGCTTCAATTGCAATTGCTAGGGCTATTATGTATACCTGTTATATTAATTTAGATAAATGGTCACCATAGTGACTAGTCACTATCACCTTTCTTGAAAATAGCAGCTTTTCTCTTGTGCTACTATTTATTTCCAAAGAAAAATACAGCTGATCCTGACTGCAATTTACATATATTCGAAACTGATGAATAATCAAAATAACAAGTGTAATGTACCTGGACAGGGAGTGATGGCTTTACTAAGTCTTCAAACTCGTCCTCTGAAGGCAAAGATGTCAGCATCGTTCTTTGACATTCTTTGGACACAAAACAGGTTAATAGATATTTGAATGCTCAGGTCTGGGTGATTGGCTTGCCTATAAAAATATTGCAAAACTACAATTTTCACTATATTACTCATTACACAATGTACAATGCATAAGCATTCAGGATTTCCATTATCATTGCTGCAAGAGGTCACAAGTGCTGAATTCAACAGTAATGAAAACCCCAAACTCAGATAGGTTTACTTATTATTATTATTCTCTTACTGCTGGGATCACCAGTTCAGTACATTGAATGACCAGTTTTTAAGAACTTAGACCAGCAGAAGTTGAGGAGTTATTTCCTTAGGTCAAATTTAGTGTGCCACATTTTATCAAGTGTGGACAGTAAGTATAGGGAACCATTTCCATAGGTGAACCAAATTACTTACTGTGTGAATTTGACATTGAGAAGCAAATTAGCTATTATTTTAAAAGCATGTGCAGATATTTAACTCATTGGTAAAAAGTTACTTTGTTCAGTACCTGAGAAAGAGGGAGAAGAACAATCAGATCAGAACTAACTTCAGAGAAGGTGACAGGGGTTTCCCAGCAGGCACAAGTATTGGATCAAATTGCCAGTCAGTAGTAGACCCACAAACAGAAATACAGACCGTGGACAACTAGTACAAATGTTATTATGGACTTTTGATTCCAAATTTTGAAAATATACATTTATCAATGTAATGGTCAAAATAGCTAGTGATATAAGGGGTCACTTAATTAATTAAGTATGGCACAGAACTGACATAAAATACATTTTACTGATGTCTGGCATCAACAAGGTGAGATTGAGATACCAACTTGAAGCGAGCATTCAATAGGCCACAAAAGCCCCTCAAAATCCAAAATAGATGGATTTTGGGATAGTGTTTCGAAATGAAAGGTGAATCAAAGACAGCATAGCAATGTCTGTAGCAGATAGATCTAATAAATCTAACTGGGACAGCTGTCTTCATACAATGATTGCCCCGTGCAGTGATCACTGGACCCATATCCTCACTGTCAATGACAGCCTGAGATTTTAGTGTAAGGGCCAGGAACCAAAACTTGACTCCTGGCTCCGTAGTTTGTGCAACAGCGTTCACATTAAACTTCTACATACAGAAGGCCATTTTCTGGTGTCATATGGTTATGTCATTAAAACAGCCACTGTCAGCAGGAAAACCCATGCAGAAGCACAGGAGATTAAAATCAGGACTTCTCTATTAGACAACACTTATAGATCCACGCTGACTCTGTCCTTGTAAATAAAGTATTAGTGTTACTAATTGGAGAGACCTGTTGAAGTCTCCAATGGTACACTTCAAACTCCCCCTGGGTGGGCAAATGAATAATTACATAAAAATATTACATAATTGTGACACTGCGGGACCCGGCGGTCCGTGCAAGCGCACTACGTGTCTCTGGCTGCTAGGGAGAAACTACATGTCCCGGCAGGCCAGGTGCGCACGGGAAGCCAAGGAAAAAGAGCGGCTGGTGTGAAGAAAATAAAAGCAGTTTTTCTAACAAAAAAAAAGAGGGACAGAGAAAAGGAGACTGGAAGTGAGAATGAGGAGAAGAAAGTGAACGAGAGAACGGACAGGAGGCAGAAGTGGGAAGTTGGAACGGAGATGAGAGAGACAAGAGGAGACTGAACAGAACGAAATATACTATAGAAGGCTGAAACTTAAAGACAGAGGGAGAAGAGGTGAAAAAAACAGTAGAAATTTATTGGACAGGAAGAGGAACCGATTGCATGATAGAGGAGTGGTAGTTACAGAGTGGAAAGAAGATATCAGATTGCCAAAAGCAAAACAAAGTACATTATTAAAGCTGACAAGCAAGATATAAGACTTCTTTTACACCACTTTAAATACCTATATCCAGATCCTAAGGAGATTGCCTGAAACTTGACCTGAAGCAATATATATATATATATATATATATATATATATATATATATATATATATATATATGTACCCTTCAGCTTTATTATACTCCTGTTTTACTAGAAAGACTGAACCAACTGTACATATTAGTTTAGTTAGTCAGGGACCAGGTGGGAAGTCCCGAAGATTAGTGTCATATACCCTTGTTCCTGGGATGGAGTTACATTTTAAAGGGTAAGTTTAGGGATAATTAGCCAAGTTTATGGACTAAGTCATATAGGAAATTAATTATAAGACTCCGGTATTGTTATGAAAACCACTCAAGAGAGGCTGGAGTTCTGCTACATGTGACAAGCATTGGAGAAATCTTGTTTATTACCATTTTATTATTGCTTGCTGGAGGGATCTCTACCATAGGAGTATTGCAGTTACCAGTTTATTTCTACTGAGAACTCATGCAGTATTACTGAAAAGTAATGAAATAACCCTGTAAATACCAAATGCATTTTATGATGTGTGCTAAATATTGATATATATATTGGATAGTCATATTTATATGTGAAAGCTAATTCTGTTTCAACTGCCGTGTTTTTTTTTTTTACATGTCACTGTTTAGTGTGAACTGTTCGCTAGAATAAAGTTCAGATGCAGAGGTGTCTTTTGGATATTAAGAACTGTGTGTTATTATGTGATAAGCTAAAGGTTAATTTGCTGTTTAGTTTACCTGTGAGCCGATATAATGTTTTAAAGGTACACTCGTTATGCAGACTTACAAAAAAACAAACTAGCCTGGGGAACCACCCTAAAATAAACGTGCCGGTGTGGTTTTTAAAGCTAGCTACAGAGTGGTGTGTGTTTTCTGTATTCGAGCCTGGGGTTTAGAGTAAATGGGCGGAGGGTTCCTTGGTCTCTCTCTGGTGTCACTGAACAAGGGCATTACCCCGCGAAGAGCTTACTGTCTGAAGACCAAGGTGGAGGCACTGTGCACCGAGAGAAAAGATAAACTAGTGGGCCAGGAACCGGAACACACCCACACACACCCATTCCTATACATGTCTTAATCCTAGGAAAAGAGGTGTTATATAATGTCACAAGCCGCGGCGGGTGACTCTCTGCCTCAGCGCCAGCAGCATCCCAGTCGTCACCATGATGACCAGGACATCATTTCCTCTTCTGTCCAGACCATTGCCAGGACAATGGTCGGGAAGCTTCCTGCAGACATCGCCGCGCTCCACCATGATCTACAGCCGGGCGCGCGTGCAAGTAAATAATATGTATATAATTAGGTTGCACCTGGGGTACTGGTTCCCCACTAAAGATTAAAATTGTATTTCGATTATAGGATAAGAAGAGTCTATATTACCTAGTTGCAATAGAGAAGCTAGTGTCCTTACACTCCTCCATCCCCTATAGTTATATATTCTTCGCTTGTAACGTTTTGACCTTTGCCTCTTTCCTGGATTCCTCTGTTTGTTGCCTGCACCGACCTCTGGCCTGTTTCACGACCTCTCTTGCTTGCTTCTGTCCCTGGACCCTGGCCTGTCCCGGATGTCTGCTTCCAGTATTCCAATTACCTACATCATGTAACGCGGTTATACTGGATAAGCCTTCACTACCCTAGAGCCTAAGTTCTGGGGGCATCTGACTACCTTCGAACAACATAAGTTCTACGGAAAAAGTGGCTGCTAAAGGTGAAGACCTCTAATAGCTTGGTTCTAAAGGCTTACCTACTAGCCGTGGTCATAACACATAATAATAAAATAAAGTGAAAACAATATTAATAAAAATGGCATGGGAACAGTGGGTGGGGGGCCAGGCCCACATTCTGCAAGAAGAACTTCAAGAATGTATTTACAGCAGTGGGTTTAGTTCAAAGTTCAAATCAGAAGTAATATACAAATATGCCTACCTTTCTTGTATATGTTTATAGTTCTAGTGAGCTCCCGTGCAACATTGAGTAATACATTTTCCAGAACATCCAACTTATTCTTAGATATTATTTCTTGCTTCTCCAGATAACACAAAATATCAAGAAAGTTCTGAAAAATATAAAGCATTCCATTTGTTTACTGAAAAACCATAGTCATACAAACTAAAATGTGAAAAAAATAGGCAAAAGAAGACTAAAAATGTATAATCACAGCCATAAGGCTCACAGTAAAGTTTATCAGACCCTCTACTTACTCTATAGTGTTGTATGCTAACAATTTCTGAGGCAAACTGCTGAAGAAGAATGAGTGCATAGTTACACAGACATTGAAGTCACTTACAAATGGGAAGGACAGTACAAATACTGAAATATCTGTTTGTGGCTCAATACCCTTAGCTTTGCACATTTGTAAGTATGCACTCACCTTTATGCATAAAGGCATTTTAGGAGGATAAAACAAACTGGATTTCATACAGCTAAGAGGATTTCAGTTTGATGATGAAAGTGATCATAAGTGCAATCAGCCCATTTGTCATTTTACTTCTGCAGCCTATGTAATGCTGGATGAAATGAGAAGTTAAAAGATAGAACTTTAGGGAAGGTTTATTGATGGGATATGAGCCAGAAGAAAACCAACTCAAAAGGGAACATGCTGGGAAAATGTAGGCACTGTTTGGGTTTGCACATATTGTACACAAAGCAAAAGTAGAAGCAGGAAAGCAAAATTGGATTCTAATGTTTGCACTGAGATTCTCATTTGACCACTATTAAACTGAAAAAGGTAAAATAGCTAATTTTCTAACATTGCGATTAAATGCAAACTGGAGCTTAATGTGCACTGAAACACAGCAACCAATCAGTAATTTGCTTTTATATGTCTAGTTAGGCAATGAAAGCAAAAAACCAATTGAATACTTTAATTTAAGCAAATTTTGTACCAAACTGCAATGTTAGTAAATTAGTGAATTCATTCATTTCATAATTTACCTTAGTGTTCTCCCACAACATTTTTCCAGCTGGGTGGCATTAAGAAGCAGCCACAATAATAATGAAAAATATTGCAGGTTATTGCCCACACCTGCCAGGACTGGTCAGACTGGTGGTCTGTGGTCTAACGCCCACTGCTGGCTGTAGTACTCACATAGTGCCTGTTATAATAGGAGAAATAATGTTTTTTTCTATTATAATAGGACTCTGCTGGACTCCACGAGCCAGGTGGTAAGTAAAACCAGCCAGGTGGAGCACCCATGAAATTGGTGCTGGGGAAAATGCTGCCTTATTCTGATGAATTAAAAAAATACATAGTAAAATGTAAAAAGTAGGGAAGTTAAAATATACTTAACTTTAAAGACTTTAGCCAAAATTAATGTTGGTACTTTTTAAGAAAGTAATTGCTTATCTCAGTAAGCCTGAAAACTGTGACCTATCAGCCGTACTTTTAAATAATAGTGAAATAAAATGTATGTTATAAAATTCACCTTGTTTTCCTTGTACTTGTTTGGAAGTTTCAAGAGAAATATTATATTCTTTAGGTCATCCTTGGTGATGTTTTCATAAAGCTCAAAAAGCATTCGCCTGTCATTTTAAACAAAGAATGAAAGTATATTTTTTAACAAAAATAGAAAACACATTACATGGTTTATGAAAATGCAAAGAATAATGTGATAGTAACATGATACAAACATTAGAATGGCCAGTAAGGATTTGTTTGAGGCACTACCTGGCCTCAGTTATGAAACACACTGGATGTGCAGACTCCTTGGTTTTGCAGCGGTGTGCATTGACGGCCAACTTAGCACATAAGAAGGTGCATGCCACCTCACCACTCGCGGGAGATGACTTTGCAAACTAGAAGTGCGTCTAGGACAAAGAAGCTGAAGCGGACTACTGAAAAAGAGTGTAAACATCATGTCAGAAGTTCACCTCCTAAAACTTTACAACAATCTTTCATTAAACTACACTCAATAATATTAATAATAATCATAAGGGTGAGGGGACACTGCGATTGCTTCTATTAGAGGGGGCACTAGTATGTGTTCGATACTCTTGGGCAAAGCGCACCTACAACTGCGCTTCTTCGCTGAAATGTGATTGGAAAAAGGAAAATGTGTCCTACTAAATGTATAGGATGAGACTCAGGGGTATCTTTACTAAACTGAAGGTTTAAAAAAGGGGAGATGTTGCTTATAGCAACCAGTCATATTCTAGCTGTCATTTATTTAGTACATTCTACAAAATGACAGCTAGAATCTGATTGGTTGCCATAGACAACAACTCCACTTTTTAAAACCTGCCGTTTAGTAACTATATTCCTCAGTCTTCACCAGCTCAGAACTTTTGTCCTTTTGCAGAGTGAATATGTCCATGTGCACCTATGCACAACAAGGAAGGCCCTTACAAATGCTCCTTCCCACTGCTTTACTTCATTTACATATTCTCACTTTGTTAAAAGATTGTGCAGTGCTGGTGTGCCTATTTCATATTCAGTAATGGGCGGCCTCATTCAGCCCAACTCCTCAAATATGCCATTGCAAACTACTACTCTACCTAGAAACAAGCAAACAAACATTTCTGGATATTATAGTCATCCTAGGGTAAAAACAATTGCATTTGCACAATTTGTTTTATGCAACTGAACTTGAGTCTAAAATTGGACCTTAAAACTGCAGTACCAGCTAGAAAATTAGTTCACCAACCTGCCTGTTCCCCTAATTGGAGCCCCAATGGCATTTCTATGCAGTAATTTTTCCTGGGGTTTCTCTGTTTCGCTCACAACCCTGATTGACAACCAAGGGGGTGAAGAAAAAAAATCAAATATTGTGACAAAGATTGCAGCTTGTGATTGGTTCTCCTGCTCATACGACACCCCCTACTGCCATTTAAAAACTGCTTAATAGATCTGCTGGTAAAACAGCTACAGAGCACATTAGCAAAATATTTTCCTAGGTAATAGTGCAGCTTTAATTTACATACAATGAATTTCAAATCTAAGGTTTGCACTCTGTAAATAAACTCCACAGAATTGAATTCAAATATGTAATAATATGTTTGTAGTGGTAAGTATGTTAGCTCACACATTTTGGAACTCAGTGTTCCACTGAGCTGATAAAGGTCCATATAATGTAACACATCCAGCATTACCATAGTGCAGGTTGCACTATGTACAGCAGGAGACATGGCGCAGGCCTCGCAAGTGGGGTTCAGGATGAGGCAGACCGCTCCCTCATCGTGAGATTAAGGGGCAGAGCTTATCAGCCCTGGCTATGGGAGACTCTAGCTTTCCGCTCTTTCAGTTGCTGGCAGCCATATTAGTGAGCCAGGACCTGGAAAGGAGGAGGGTAGTCCACGTCCCCAGTGATGGGAGTGCACGGCAGGTGCTGTGAGGCACAATTTAAAGACCCCTATAGGGGGGGAATAGACAGCCCCAAATTATAGAAAGCCCCATAGCGAAGGGGCTGTGACAGAGAGGGATCTCCACCACCAGGGGTCCCCAGGAAGAGGCACCAGTGCTAATGAAAGCATGGAGGAGTACATGATGCTCACTGGAACAAGTGTGGATAAGAGGGGGAGAGTTCCCAATAGCAAAGGTCCAACAGGGGAGAGCCTTTAGATGTAAAGTTGCTTGGAAGAGGAAAGTATGGACAGAGACAGACCCTTGGAGGGGGTGAGTGAAAGTGATTGGAAGCCACATATATTGTGAAAAAGGATCCTGTGTAGAGCCCCCTTGTAAAGTGCCCCCATGCTGTGTGTGTGAGGGGGGGGGGGGAGGGGGTCGCTGCAGAGGCAGCATAGCTAGCAGGAGCTGAAGTAGGAGACCAGGTTCCCACTGTAAGAGAGGCTCCTTGAAAAGTTCCCCCATAATGTGAAGGGGAGGCGGAGTCGCTGCAACTAGGCAACCGGCTGCTCTGGAGGAAAGGAATCCCTGCAGTGTGATGTAGATGGTACGAAGTAGATGGAGTCCCGGATTTTAATAACTGTGATATCAAATGAGGCAGAATACAAGTACCCGGAAAAAGCAGAGCCCCTCTCACAACTATAAATCAAGTTGTATATTTTACATTTTCCCCTCTGCAACGCAAAATAGTTTTTCCAGATGAAAATTACACCAAGTAGCTGGATTTGCTCATAACTCTAAATCAGCCCCATGCAGCACCACGCAAAAAGGACAATTTAATGTGCTTCCGAATAGGCGTGTTGTAGAATACTTGGATGTATTAGGACACACATGTCTGCACAGGCGCAGTAAAAGCCAAGGACTGCACTCAGCAGCTAAATAGGCAATATTATGGCCAGAAGAAAGCATACACTGAAATCCTTACACATTGAGTATAACCTGTTAGTTTAATTTCCTGTAACATGCAGAATTGCACAGTTCGATCATTTTTTTTTTCTTTTACTAGTATCCACCAGGTGCTCTCCCAGATTGATCCATGTAAGCAGCAAAGGCTGGCTTAGAGCCTAAGGCTCATCTTAGTACTTCAGTATCATCATTTATAGTAGATGCAATATTACTTAAATTCTAAACCGTCTCAGACTAGTGCACTATTCCTATTTTTGTAAGTAAATCCAGTTTAAAGAAAAGCTGCCAAAAAGTGACTATAGAAGGAACATCACTTCTATCTCAGACGATAATCTTTCATGTACTTTTGACTTTCCAATGTACATATCTACATGGACATTACCTTAAGGTTTTAGTTTTGATGATCAGATTAATAATATATTTTATAATCTAAAAAATTAAACATCTCAACCCTTTACTCTTTTTGTGAATACATAGTTTGATATTTCTCTGTAATATTATAGTGTTTGTATATGCTGGTTTAGCATTTATTTTCATACATTGTATGTTTATTTATGTATGTGTTATAGCCCATACAGTACTCTTTCTCTATGTGTAAAGCTAATCACCAAACCATTAAGTTTTTGTAATACAAGTGATTGACAGTTACCACCACTCAGACCAGGTTCTGCACAGTGTAAAAAGAAAAAAACGGGCAGCATGCCAGTCCCCAACTACCCAAACAAGGGGCTCATCCTTTCCCTTGACAGTGGGAGCAGGGTAATTAACAAGACTGTAACCTAAGGAGGTGGTCTCAGTATAATGGACAGGGGTCCCAGAGATCCCTACCCATTATATCAAAACAGTACAATATAAATAACACACACATAATGTTAAAATTATTCAATTAAAGATTGACTCACCAAAGCTCATTTTCACCACTTTATTAAATATAAATTTAGTTATTTTTCTTAATCTGTGTAGGCCAAGTTTGAATAAAAAACCACCCACCTGCTCAAGAAAAACAGATGTGAAATGACTATAACCGATAGGAACAAGGGCTCCTCTTCAACATCAACCAATCACAAACTGTTTCCCACACTGCCCCATGGTGACTGGCTGGCGATAAGGGGGTGTGTCCAAAGGAAATCAGTCTTTTGATTTTTTTCATGGTGGTTGTTGGTAGTGAGCAGGTGGGTTGTTTTTAATGGACATTTTTCCAGGATTTTTTTTAATATATATATTCAATAAAGTGTTGAACAAGGGTTTCGGGGGAATATTTTAGCCAATTAAATTTAAAATTGTATATAGGTCCCCTTGCTATAGTGAAAAAACAGCTCCAGGATGATCAGCACAAGGCTTGTGCCTCTATGTCTATGATGGCTCCCAGCTCCTTCCTATTTTATTCTCTTTAGTTCCTTTTCTCTGCATAATGCCCCAAGGGTCCTAGCTCTTACTGAATAAGAACTGGTGCAGCGGGTGAACCTTGGCAGGTCATTAAACAGAGAATCCTACTAAACTTGATCTTAATCTATGCCTGAAGCAGCCAAAGCCCACATCACGCGACCTCTTCTGCAAAATGCAGGAAGATCACAAGGCGCCAGCAGCAGATCAGATGAAGGAAGCATATGCAGTCTACACCATGTGGTCTCCCTCCTTCCTTCCCCAGAGAGATCTGCGTAATTCCTGCTTTCATTAAAGCGAGGGGAGGTCTTTCATTTATTAATGTGGAGGAGAATCACATAAAGGTGTGAAAGACGTTGTGGTGGATGGGGTAATTAACAAGAATGGAACCCCTGTGGAATGTTTGCCATCCCAGTGGTCCCAGTATGTATATTATATATTTAAATTTTATAAGTTTATATATTTTATTTTTACTCTTTTGGGATAACAGGCAGGAGTGTCTGAGACCCCTGCCCATAATACTGGGGCCACTTAATTACCACAGCACTCTATTTCAATAGTGTTCCTCCTCCCCTCTATAAAGGCACCAGCTCTGCCCTGACCAGCCTGGAACTGGAATATGCAGTATATATGGGCCTTTAGCTGATCAGATCTGTGCTTAACCTCACAAATAATTATCTTCCCACCGGTGTAAAAGTTAAAACACTTTGTGAAGATAGTGGGAAATTACTGCAGTGGTGCCAAAGAGTGTTACTTCCTTGGTGACAGTAGCTGCCACCGAACATGAGGAAGATCTCACATGGCTTATTTCCAGCAGTTAGCACAACACCAAAGGAAAACACTGAGTTATGCAGTTACTCCAAACTGACAGATAGCAACAAGAGTGACTGTGCAGCACGAAAGCAAAAGCCCCCTCTAACCAGCTGAGGACGGACGCTCAGTTATGATAAATGGTGAAGGACAACTATGGTTACTGTTTACAGTGACTGGTTCATGTTTCATGTCTCTTATGTCTCTCCTAATTCCAACCAGTAGCAGCACAGAGATGCCAATCCCCAATGAGTGCTTTATTATTGAAGGCTCATAATGCTGCTGTCTAACTATAGAAACCAGCCCCCTACGCCAATACCCCGCTCCAGGAACTCCCAGACGTAAACAACATAATGTTGGCAATTACGACTAATCAGCTTCTGTCATTTATCTAGCAGAGTCTATAAAATGACAGAAACTGATTAGTTGCTATGGGCAACGCTTCCACTTTATCTCTCTTGAAGGTTTAATACATCTCCCCTGTATATATGGTGCAGTAAACAGAACTACAGTATATAACATGCAGTACTCAGCAGTGCAGTGTGTCTTGAGCTGACAGGGAAGGGAATGTATCCTGTGACTCATGAGCTAAATGATCTGAATGATTGAAAAGATTCGAAAGAGTGGAAAGATTCGAAAGAGTGGAATGATTTGAAGAGTGAAATGATTTGAAGACTCGTATGAGTCACTGAGTGAAATGAACTAGATGAACTAATGAACTCCTGAGTGAGGAGAATGACTCATGACTCATAGTCAGTGATCAGCTCCAGAGTCTCACACAATGTCTGAGCACAGCAGTGCCACCTTTGGTAGTTTAGAGGTACTGACTCATGAGTATTAAATGAGAGAGCTGAATAGAAACAAAAGAGCCAGCGTGAATGAGACAGTGAGTGAGGCTGCTGGAGCTGCTCGCGCTTTATCTCTAACTCCTCCCACTTGTTTTAGTTCCTGGTGAACTAATCTTTGTCAGAGCTATGAACTAAATGATTTAGTTCACTTTGAAGATTAGTTCATTTGAACTAATCATTTGTGAACTACCCATCACTAGACAGCATGCTTGTACTGTGTACAATTACAGGCCATGCTTTCTGGAGGCAAAAAAAGGTATTGCAGAATTTCATTACTATGGTTTGGGAAACAAACTTAATACAATGGGACGCGTTTTCTTGAAGAGTCAATGTATGTTCCATGAATAAAGAATGTTAATTTCTTCCTTGCCACATATGCATCTGTATACATTTTTCAAATAATCTGAATTTATGGGACTAGTTCTTGCTTCTCTGTATGTTCTATTGACAACAATTGGGCCCATGAACAATATTTGGAGAAAATTAAAAACTTACCTATACAAAGTTATTAATCCTTTCGTTTTTAAGGCTTCTTGCATGCTATGTCGGTTGGTGTTTAGCAATTTGAGGAGGCTATGCTGTCCTATGATATAGAGTAACTCAGCCAGAAGAAAATTATTATTTTCAGTAATGAGACTGCATTTTTCAAGTTCAACGAAGAGGTCTAGATTTGACTTTATTGATACCAGTTTCTTGTTTGGAAGTAAATCCACGCAAAGGAATTTCAAGCACTCTAAATCTTCTTGGGTAAGACTGGAATCAATCTTAAAAAGAAGCTCACTAAAATCCATCTGCATGTTACAATGTGCAGAGCCTTCCTAAAACAAAGTGAAAATGAGATGGTCAGAGGGAAGACACTATGAAAAGTTAACTCTTTTAGCAAAATTAAACAAAAATATGTATAAATATAAAATAAATAAATATATGAATGTATCTCAGTTGATTTGTTGTTGTATATTTAGGCAACTACAAACCACACTTTAAAACTCCTATAAATGCTATGCGTCTGTACATGCAGTATGTCCATGATTCAAATGCACTGAACGTGTTTCCATGGAGTTTTTAAAAAAACATTCTATACTCCATTCATTTAAATGGGATTTCCATGGTTCCAGGGTGAGCTACAATCAGAAGACCCCATTGAAATGAATTAAATAGTGAAATAAATAGAAGCTCCATACATAAATAAAGATTCATCACGCGAGGCTCCAACAGGACTTTGCTACTAACTGATTTCCCCCCTATAACAGGGAAACCCGCAGCATGTCACTCAGCCCTAGCCCGTACAGCACAAAGCTAAATTCCCTAGAGAATTCATACTATTTGTTTTATTATTTATTTCACACTTTTTTTTTTTTTTTTTACACACTGTGAAGGTCTGTTGTACTGATGATCATCATCTGCAGCAAGGATCTGTGCACCAGCCCTCAGGCACCCGCAGCCGATACGCCTAGTGACAGTAGCATCTTTCTGTCGCTCGAGCTGCATTTTTACTCCCCCCTTCTGCCTCATCAGTGGTAAGGATACGCAAGTGTCAGTAGCAAGCATCTCTGCATTCTCGCATATGTGTGCATTCTCTTTGTGGGCATGCGCAGTGCAAATTTTCATATTTTGCTATCATCATAAATAGGTTTCCTTAAGTATGTGCAATTTTTAATATGATTTTCTTAAGGCTTTTAACAGTTGTGAAATTTACTCTTGTGTATTGCAAAGCATTACAGGGATATGATAGAGGTAAGGAAAATAAATGTTGTGAGAGCAGTTGGACCTCTTTTGACTGCAAATCCCAGGAGTACACTAGAAAATTCCATTCTGTTTGCATAGACATTTGCTACTGACTGACTTCCATAGGGACAGAAACATAATGTGAGCTCTGACTGGTTGATTACTCATCACTAGTGATGTTAAGTTGCAACACTGCATAGTCTTAATGTGTGGTTAGCACTTCTGCCTCACAGCACTGGGGTCATGGCCTTATCTGTGTGGAGTTTGTATGTTCTCTCCATGCTTGCGTGGGTTACCCCCAGGTGGTCTGGTTATCTCCAACACTCCAAAAACATACTAGTAGGTTAATTGGCTGCTATCAAATTGACCCTAGTCTGTTTGTGTGCGCCTGTGTTAGGGAATTTTGACAGCGCTGAGGAATTAGTGGTGCTATATAAATAGATGATGATAAAGAGTGTGTGGTTAGAGGCCCACCAGGCACAGCTCACACCATACAGGAGCAGCTCACGGGTCCTTCATACCAAAACCTTAAGATATTCAGAAGCAAATGAGTTTGCAAATATATAGTAAGTATGTGTTCCTCTCCTAGTAATCTAAATGCTAGCTGTTCTTTAACTAAAAACAAGAATTCATAAATTGACCACTTTAGTTGCATTATACCCTTTGTCCCTGACAAACTAACCTTCACCCACTGAACAGCATTCAAAAATGCTGTTGGTGTCATATATTCATATTACTAGGCAGTATTCTTCATGGAGAGAGCAAGCAGCAAAGCTAGGAAATTACATAACTGGTGGTGCGTGTTTTGTTCACCTAAAATGTCTTCTGTGTGTACAAATGGTATGTGTATCACACAACCAGTCACTATATTTATACAGTGCCACCAATTCTGTACAGAGAATGTCATTCACATTAGTCCCTGTCGCCCCCAATGGAGCTTACAAAAAGTCTAGATTCCCTACTACACACATAGAGTTAATTTTGTCAATAGCCAATTAACCTACCTGTATGTTTTTGGAGTGTGGGAGGAACCTGGAGTATCTGGAGAAAACCCATGTCACCCTGCTGCACACCCCACCCTCCCATTGAAAATCACCCCTACTCTTAGGCCATTTTAATTGTTCAGAGGTACAGTATGGAACATGAATATACTAATACTTGACAAATGTAATCACACTTATTAATCCTTATTTACTAACATATTGGTGTTACGTTTTGGCATAATCAGCATTTTAGTGATCTTTTCAAACAATAACAGATGAGACAGAAGTAGGGCAAAGGGCAGGAGACACAATAACTACTTACAATCCAACTGTATATTGTATTACTACAATTTGTATTGCCAATTCTATAGTTACGTATATAGTTTTAGGCTAATATTATTTTATCTATTATTTGTTGGCCCACAACGTATTTTAAATTCTACCACCAGAAGACATAATGAGGGTACAGGCATGGCAACAACTAAAATATGCCATCTCTCCTATTACGTAAAGAAGACTGGTAAAATACATTATACTCTTATTTCTTCAGTTACCAGGTGTATTGAGCTATTTGTTTGTATTGACGTAGTTTAGCCGTGGCAAGTTGTCTTTTCCCCGTCCTAGGTAACTCTATGATAAAAAGGAGGGTGCTAGTGACACTGTATTGCACGGACATGTCTTCCCAACGAGCGCGCACTTCCTCATTGCTAATGAATAAAATACGTTACTTACGTAAACTAAATCACAATATTGCTCAGAAAACTGGAGGTTCGGCAGTAAAAGTGTAGAACTTTGGAGTTCCAACCACAACGTCTAGTTTCTTCCAGCGACCATGTCACCCTCAACGAAAGCTTAAGCCTAAACTGGAACTTAATGTACTGGTGTGACAAGTACAACAGCCCCTCCCCTGTATTTTTACTTCAGCTGCACCCTGTACATATGTCACTTCCTAGAAGTAACAAAGTGAAAGAAACAACTTCAGGATAGTTAGCGTAAGCGAAATGTATTGTAGTATATTGTTTAAAAATAGAAAAAAAATGATTGTGTGCTATTATTAAGCAGATATTGTGAACTACTGTAAATGTTTGCAGTAGTTAACAAATAACAAGTCCACGTTTGTTGTATTATAATGTTAATATCCTTTATATGTACAGTACAAGTTGAAGGTATCACCTATTATCCATTGTAATGTCACGATTTAGCTTCAGTAAAAATATTATTAGAAACAAATATAGTAAAGTTAAAACTGAACTTCACAAATGTGTAAGAAAAGGGAGACTTATAAAATTAATTTCAAGTATTCTATATTTATTAATTTTTACTTATGTAGTGTCACTATCTCATGCAGCACTATACAGAGATATTTAATCAGTCTCTGTCCCATTGGATCTTTTCACTTTTTGGCCTTTTGGCTAAGATCAAGTGCAGTTGTGGCAGAGATGTGCTTGGTTCTTTGGCCAGAGGGCTGGAAGGCTGCGTTTAAAGCTCGGGACTAATGTGCTCCCGGAGTGGCGACCGAGGGGTGTCATAAATCACTGGTTCACCTTAAACATGTGATTTTGATGGCACCTTGAACATTAAACCACTTTCTTTTACGCACTTGCCTAAAATTTGTATAATAGCCGCCGGAGTGGCAACCTGGGGGTGCCATAAATCACAGGTCATGCACATTAAAACATATATTTTTATTGGCACCTGCGCATTAGACCACTTTCTTTTATGGACCGCCTTTTATTCATTTTTGCCATAGCCTTTTGACTGGGTGAGAACATTTTTAAAATATTCCAGCCATCAGGCTGGGGCCATAATCACTCAGCACTTTTTTATTTTTTACTTATAACACTTTTTGTATGTCACTTTCACTTTTGTGTTTTTTTAGTTTCACAGATTCTAGGGGTGTGGGTAGGCCCTTATTGGCTCTGTTATCCCCGAAGATCTAAGGGGGGGCTTTGTGGCCCTGATGTTCCAGCCCACCTGAACCAACCAATCCCCTCCCTTCCAGGTGATGGGCAAGTTTGTCCTGCCCTGGGTGAAGCTTTGGTAGATCCCAGAGGCAAATGACCTCTGCTCTGTAAGGGAACTTTTGGTTTTAGGGTCAGGGACTAGGGCCCTTCCTGTTTAGAAGAGCGCCATGTTCTGTACCCCTTTGTGCACTTTTTTAGGATTTTGCACCTTTTTTGGCACATTAGGGCATGAAAGCAATGTTCCCGGGCTTTAAAATAAATAAATTAATTAAATCTGCTCATATTAAGACAGGGGCAAATGTAGGATTTCTAGAGGGGGATTTCCAAATGTTTGATTATAGAACAAAACAAAATCAAAATTAAACTTGCTGCAATAAAAGGGCAACAGAC
This sequence comes from Mixophyes fleayi, assembly GCF_038048845.1. Taxonomy (NCBI): domain Eukaryota; kingdom Metazoa; phylum Chordata; class Amphibia; order Anura; family Limnodynastidae; genus Mixophyes; species Mixophyes fleayi. The sequence continues at coordinate 93,361,548 of NC_134408.1, read as the reverse complement.
ACTTTTTTGTAGTTAAATTGTTTGACTGTAAACAAGACATTTGGTTAAGTCACAGGGCCCGAGTCATTAAGGAGACTTAATGACTCAGAGACTTAACTTTGCAGATTGGCAAAACCATGTTGAATTGGAGGGGGAGATAAATTCAAAATGTGGGGACAGATTTATAGTTGTGATCGGGCATGTCCCAGAAGACCTAGATCATCTTTCATTTTCAGTGTAAAAATAAAGCTATCAAGTATTTGTGTGCTACATGAAAAACCACCTTATGCAAAATAATAAACTAATTTGTAGCCCTTGCATTGTAACATGGTTTGCCCAGGACCAAATTTACTCCTTTTTTTGCTTTGCTCTCCTCATGGCCGGATTAAGGGAATGGAGGCCCCTGGGCTTACCTCCTTCTCCTGTCACTGCAGTCTTTCCGCGGCACGCTGTAAGCTCCATACTGAAGAGATCTCGTGAGAGTGAAACTCATAGTCTCACTTTCACGAGATCTTCTCAGTAAAGAGATTACTGAGCGCCGGGGAAGGACTACAGTGACAGGCTTAGTAGCATTGATTGGCCCGAGGTCGCCAACCGCACCTGCACCGGTCAATACTGCTGCTGAGCACTTTCAAGGGCCCCCTGGATGCCTGAGGCCCCTGGGCTATAGCCCAGTTAGACCTCAGGTTAATCCAGCCCTGGCTCTCCTTAAGGACTCAGGCCCACAGAGTACTAGATGTAATCTAATAACATCTGGTGCAGAACCAACTACTGAGAGATGTTTGCCACTGTTTCCACTTGCCGATTTTATTTAAGGTTTTCTGAAAATTATATATGTCCACCACCAGACTTCCAAGACTTTTGGCGTTGTATAGGCTGGGGAGACTTTACATTTCCCCAAATGTACAGCATGAAAATGACATAAAAAGAAGTGGTACTGTGCAGTGTCCAAATGTACAGCAAAAGAATTGCATTACGTGAGGTGGTATTATGAGTGTCCACATGTACAGCATAAATGTGACAAGTACAAGTGGTAATGTGCAGTGTATATATGTATAGCATGGAAATGACATAAAGAGAAGTGGTACAGTGCAGTATCCATACATTCAGCAGAGCAAAACAATTCAGAATTACATACAAAACAGAATTTAGGCAGTAGTGCTGTATTCATATATGAAAACTAGAATAAGAACAGTAAAATATATATAAATGTTATAAAATGTTACATAAAAAAGAATGATAGAGGCTCGGATCTCCGTTATCCATAAAGAGCGTAAAGATGTCTACGACTGTGCCAGTTATCGCCCTATCTCCCCGCTTAATACAGATGTTAAATTATATGCTAAAATCTTGGCTAATAGATTTGGCCCTTCCCTCCCTTGTACATTATTACCAGGTTGGCTTTATCCCGGGCCGTCAGGCCAGAGATAACACCAGGAGAACTGTGGATCTGATTAATATCATTAATACCAGGAAGGTTCCGGCTATCATTCTCTCTCTCGACGCTGAGAAGGCTTTCGACAGGATCTCTTGGAGCTTTATGTCCCGATCTTTGTCAGCATTTGGAATCTCAGGTAGCTTCCTTACTGGGATTCAGGCCTTGTATTCTCGACCTTCTGCGAGATTCATGATCAACGGCTCTTCTTCTGACCTTATTTCCACTTCCAATGGCACCCGCCGGGGTTGTCCTCTCTCCCCTCTCATCTTTGCCCTCGTCACAGAGGCTCTTGCTGCTTCCATCCGAGCCTGTCCTGATATAGAGGGTGTGCTGACGGGGGACTTGGAGAGTAAGCTCTCTCTCTTCGCGGATGATGTCCTTTTGACTCTCCAGCAGCCAGGGAAATTACTCCCCGGACTCTTCAACATTTTACACCATTACGGGCACCTTTCTGGTTATAAGATTAATATTGCTAAATCAGAAGCCCTTCTGCTCAATATTTCCAACCAGGAGAGGCTGGTACTCACCTCCCACTTTAACTTTCGCTGGCAAAAAAAGAAAATCAAATACTTAGGTATTTTTATCACCGACTCCTACGACTCCCTATACCGGGAGAACTCTCCGGGCCTGTTTGCTAAAATCAAGTCAGAACTTTTCTCCTGGCGCTCATTGATTATCTCGTGGCTGGGCAGGATAATTTCTGTCAAGATGAACCTTCTCCCTAAGCTACTTTATTATTTTCAGACCCTTCCTGTTAGAGTCCCCCTTTCAGAACTATCTTCTATCCAAAAATGTCTTTCTAGATTTGTCTGGAACGGCAGGTCTCCCAGGATCAAAGAGACTCACCAAATGTGGCTTCCCGGATTTAAAAATATATTATTGGGCGGCTCACTTGAGTCAGATTTTAGCATCCTCTGCCCCCCCCCCCCCCCCCACGCGGCGCTGTCATGGGTTGACATTGAATCCGCCTATCTTAAATTCCTAATTCCGTCTTGTATTTGGGGTCTCCCAAAACAAGTTAGATCGCTCCTTACCTGTTGATGCCCCACTTTATAATTCTCAGGTGCGGTCTGGAAGACCTGCCGGCCCCATCTCAATGTCCCGATTCTTTCTCCCCCTATTCTACCTCTTTGGGGTAATTCTGCCTTTCCTCCTGGACTCTCCTCAGCTTTCTTTAATGCCTGGTCTAATGCAGGTGTCCGATTTGCTGGAGATCTAATATTTCAGGTTGCCTTTGTCTCCTGGGATTATCTGTGTTGTAGGTATCCTAATGTCCATCCTAAATTCTACGAATATTTTCAGTTGCAGCACTTTGTGGACTCTCTCCTCGGGGGTCCTCCTTCCCCCTTTCCTATTTCCCCCTTTGAAACCTTATGTCTCTCCTCACCCCTGCATAGAGGCACGATTCCATTATTATAGCTTGATTCTCAATGTACTTTTTCCTCCCGGCGGTAGACATGAGAGGGAGTGGGAGAGGGATCTGGGCCCCCCCTGGAGGAGGATTACTGGGAGATTATAAGGGAACAGGTTGCCGCCAGCTCCATTTCCACCTTGGTCAAGGTGAACGCATATAAAATAATCTATAGGTGGTATTACACCCCAGATAAACTTACTAAAATGTTCCCCTCCAGTTCTCCGTTATGTTGGCAGGGTTGTGGTCAGATGGGATCTTTTTTACATATCTGGTGGGCCTGCCCTAAAATTTCCTCTTTTTGGGACCGAGTTAGGGCCTTTCTCCTCTGTTATCCCCTGATTGATGACGATAGACAGTCTGCGAAATTAGCTTCCCATATTCTTGCTGCAGCAAGATGTATAGTGACTAAGTCATGGAAACAAGTTGAGCCCCCCACTATGGCGTCCTTACGCTCCTATATCTGGTTTACTGCCCATTTACATGATAAGGATGATAAATTCCACCAGGTTTGGGCTCCTTGGCTTTACTTATAGTCCCTCAACACCTATACCAGCTTCTTTTTCTTATGTGAATTCCCAATGGCCCCTGCTAGGCGAACAGCTCATAAGTGGTCTGTTTCTTGAATTTGCCCCTACTCCTGACCCGAGTATTGGGGTAGTATTCCCTTCTACTCTTTATTTTTTCTCTCTCTCTCTCTCTCTTTCTCTCTCTCTCCTTAGGCGACGACCAGTGTCCCCCAATACCCCCCTCTCCACCCCTCTTCCCACCCCATGTTATTAAAAAGTCATAAAGTTTTGAATAATTAGTGCCACAAATGTTTACTTACTTGTTTGCTCTATGACAATCCGTTGTTGGTTTTGATATTTGCTATGTGGATATCTTCCTTAGTATTATCATCTATGTTTTATTTATTAATTTTTTATTATTCTCTTTACTTATCTTCTTTGTACTCCTGCAATGTACTAATTGCTGATTCTTGTATGTATATTAATGCTTTTTTTTTCAAAAATAAATAGTTAAAAAAAAAAAAGAATGATACATAAAGTAAGCTGTACATTACCGTGAACACTAATTTAAATAAATCTGACCATCTAACCAAATTAACATTACTCTACAAAACTAATATTAATCTCCTCACACCCAATTCAACTAAAAACTATTAAAATTAGTGTTATAGATACTTACCCAGTGCAGCACATCAGACTGCAGACAATAACAGGTCAACTACTTTTCTACATTTTCTATGTCACACAAACATTAGAGCACTAGATATAAACCTGTAAAAATAATACACTAGAGACAAAAGTGAGGGTGGCCATATTGTTGAGGCCAATGTTGATCAAAACATATGCAGAGGTTCTGAAATGTTTCCTAGGCTGTAGTCAATATGTTATAGTTAACTTAATATACAAACTAACTGGGAAGTTCCATGATTATAGAAAGGTTGGTTTCTGGAAACCCCTCCACTAAGAGCGCCACTGTAGGGTTGCCTAGCCCCACACTCCAGAGAAGGAGTAGTGTTGCATTGGTACACTAGCCAGGATGCCGAGACTACAGAAAAAGCCCAGGATAATGTGCCCCTAGAGAGATGACCTGGGGGTGATGGAGAATCACAGATAATGCATACTTACCAACTTTTTACTCTTACCCTCCGGGAGATTACAGAAGGTAGGTGAAGTGTGAGGATGGAGGATTGTGGGGTGTGGTGAATCACATAATTTTGGCCTCGTCCCCGTGATGCAATGATGCAAAAGCGTCATTTTGCCACTAGGGTCGGGGACAAAATGATGCATTTCACCACAAGTTGCGTAATGGAGGTTCCTATCCTGCCCATTTCACTAGAAAGTGGGCAGGATGCGGCAGAATGGCTTGCTCTCCCGGCAATACCAGGACACCTACCCAGAATTCAGGAGTCTCCTGGATATTACGGGAGAGTGGGCAAGTATAAGTCAATAATGCACTGTCATGTGATTTATATGGCACCTTAGCACATTTATTTTACTTTTCTTTTTCTGCATTGCTTCCTTTTGCTCTAGCTTTCTCACTCGGCGGGATAATTTTTATAATTGCCCGGCCGTTAGCTTAGGACCATATCCACATAGCACTATTTTTTTTTTTTTACGCCTTGTTTGTCACTTTCATGTACGTGATTCTTTTCCATGGATCTAGGGGGAGTGGTAGATTCTTATGGGCTCTCTCCTTTTTAAGGGTGGACAAGTTTCCAGTCCATGAACAAAGCTTCAGTGGATCCCAGGTTAGAGGTGGGTCTGATGTTTGGGGGTTTGTTTGCCCTTTTTTTTTTTTTTTTTTTTGCAATAGGGGTACAAAAGCACTGATCCCGAGATTTCAATAAAAATTGGAACTTACAGTCTAAACCACCAACCACACAAACACGCATACTAACTAGGGCCCAATTTTTGTCAGCAGACAGATAACGTACTACTATGTTCTTGGAGTGCGAGGAGGAATCCCACACAGGCACAAGGAGAACATACTAAAAACACATAGGGCCTTTGTTGGAATCAAAACTATGGCCCAAGCAGTGTCAGACAGCAATGCTAACCACTGTGTTGCCCAGTGTAAAAATAATATTAGTAATGACACGCTTAAAGGATAATTGTTATTAGAAATTATGCAGATGCAATATCATTTTGTGTAAGAATATATAAATATAGCCAATGTTTTTTGTTACAATAATATGTAGTGCACTACAAATTAATTGAATAACTCAAAGAAAGAAAATAAAATGAGAAACCTTTCTTTTTTTTTTTTTACCATCACATAAGGGGTCTGATTCATCAAGGCATGTATTCTGAGCGCAACCCGTGTTCAGTATTATAAGCAGGTATTTAGGCTTTGCATACTCACAAATTCATCAAGGCATGTATCACAAGATATGCATCTTGTTTAATTGGGTGTAGGTCTGCTGATGAAACAGTTTTTAAACTGTTTCTTTTTTTCCTTGAAATACATTTATTAGATGTTAATGTCTACTGAACATTAAATAAATTTTTACAGTTGCTTGTGATTGCAAATATATGTTATAGCATGCATATCAGACTGACATCACTACTGATCAGGACTAAGACTAGCACTATTGCTGGAGCAAGAGATACGACAGAGAAGTAAGTAACTTTGACGTGCGAAGGGCTTGATTCGGACGTGGCTGTGTGTACTTGAGTTTGGCATGCCCTCTATTGTACACTGACTACTGCAAAACGTCCCTTCCCCGCCAAGTTCACTCCTCGAAATTGAGTGATTTTGCGTCTTATACCTTGATGAATCTCCGGCCCAAGGATTGTGTCAGGCGCCGTCCCCGTGCTGTGTCCGTCGCACGGACGCCTGCTATTGCTGCAGAGCGCTCGGTTGCCCCCCGGAAGCGCGCTCGGTAGGCAATGGAACGCTTCTCTGTATTTCCGGCGGTGGTGTTCAGCGTCACCACCGCCACTGATTAGGAGATGCCCTATAAAAGGATCACTCTGGCACTTGGAGAGTGCCAGAGTATTAGGTCCCACCTAGCTCCAGCGTTCCTGTGCATTCCTCTAGTGACTCCTGTGTATTACCCGGCTTGCTCCTGACTACCCTTCGTCTGTGCTCCTTGTGTACTGAACCCGGCTTGTTGACCATTCTCTCCTGCGCTTCTGATACCTGACCCGGCTATTCCTGACTACGATATTGGATTCTCCCTGTGGCATATCCTGATTCTCGGTTCTGACCTGGTATTAAAGTAATTATATTGTTTTCAAATAAGCATTACCCAATCAATTGTATGTGTTTCCAAAGCACAAAGTGATTTATTTTAGCAGATGTAAATAGTCAATAATTCAATACATTATTATATTATGATACAGTACAGTACAGCACAGCCAATACCAAAAGATACATACATACCGCACTCTTATTGCATGCATTCGCTGCGCACCCACGGGATCCAATGGACAGTATATCTGCTTAGAATACTGTGTCAGAGTTGACTGAGACTGGGTGTGCAGCTATGATCATATATACACATTCAGTGTTACAGAGAACAATATAGATGACGTAGTTTGTTTCTATAGGTCCAGACGTTGGGTGGGTTCAGGGTAAAAAGGTCAAAGGCTGATTCAATCTAAGGAATCAAAAAGGTGGGGGTCGTCTCTCCAGGGGGTCTGCTCCTTTCATAGCCAGCATCATACAAAGGTTTATTCCCTAATATCAATAACTAAAGTATGCAATGTGCGATCTCTTCGCCGACTGCACCGGACAGCTGCTGATGAATAGGGCTTTAATATGACACTAGGCATGATACCTTTCCTATAACCTGAACCTTGAATTTTACTGAAGTGTACATATAATCATTATATATATATATATATATATATATATATATATATATATTGCAACAGAAAAACAAGCAGGGCGCCTCTCAGTGATATATCAAATATAAAACGTGGAGTAGAGCAATAACATGCGTACCGTGAGGTAAACAATGATGGGTCTTTTAGAAGATAGTGGAGTGGTCTTTGCTGTACTTGTAGTCCTCCAAATCTCCACCGATCAGTACCAAAATGTAGAGAAAACAACCATAGTATAACTCTGTATTATTATAGTGAGGGCAATATCCCCAAAATCCTATGGGGTGTGTGGGATTGGTATCCCAAGATTATCAATTAGATGACACCCATATAAGTGCAACAAAAAATATCTAAATTTGCGTACCAGATGTCATGGAGTATCCCACTTCTGGAGAATATTAAAATATGTGCAACACCAATGACTTCACAGTCACAACCTCAAAGAGAGGACCAATTCTATATATATATATATTCTCATTCTCATTCTCACGGATGCCTGCTCAAGTTTGAATATTACTGGACTGGCATCGCTGGGTGTACCTCTTTTTAACCATGGGGTCACCGTACTTACGGACGTAATGCTACTCAGACAATAGCTCCTCGCACTTTCTCCAAGCTCCAAGGTTTCTAAATTTTCCTTTACCCCTGAATTGAATAGAGTAATTGGCTGGACCGATTATGCTACTAACTTCTTCATCCCCAATACCTCCTTATCATTACCTGAACCAGTCTCTGTCCGCTCCTAATAATCAAAAGAATTAACCGTCCTGAGAAGAGAATGAAATGAGAGAACACAAAACAGGAAATCTACAACTTCATGCTGGACAACAATCTTAGCCTTTGGCTCAGGTGCTACTAACTGCACTCGAGGCCTTCCAGAACAGACTCATGAGTGCCCTTGGATCCCTCTCTAAGTGTTGGCCCCTCTGCAGTGGGTGGAATGGGCACCAGTGTGTCTCTGCTACCCTTGAAGCCGTGATGCTGGTAGCCTACACCTGGTACTTGTCTGTCAAATAACCTGAACCTAAGAAATTTCTGTTCCACAACTTACTCTCCCGATCCAACATCCTGACAGTTAGTGTGACCTTTCAGGAAACAGTGTTTTGGACGTTCTTGGTTGCTGTCTCACAATTTACCTTCTCTCAAGGTCTAACCTAGCCTCCCAGTTACAATCTCATCTCACGAGGGGTCAAGAACATTTCAAAAACTGACAGGTTAAGAGTCTGCCCAGGAGTGATCTTTTGGTAGCGGGAAAGGACTAGTGGCCGAAGCTATCAGTCACTTCAATCAAGTTCCAACTCGTTCTACCGAGTACCTTTACTTTATGTTCACACTGGTTTATGGCTAATTGAAAGTATGTGATTTGTTACCACTACTCATACATTATACATCTGTTATTAATAACATGAATACCCCTATCATCTATTATAACTCTAGGACTATCACATTGAATAAAAAAAGCTTTGAGTATGACACAGTAATACATTAGACACATTTCAATATACCTTTACCCAGACATATTTCATTGGTACACCAGTGTATACTTGAGGATCCTGCATGGTGGTAATTGGATGATGTGTATTTGTTTTATCTGGAGGAAAACCCATCAGCAGGAGGGATATGGGATGGCTCTATTGGTATCATTTTCCTGACATTCTCTTAATCAAGATAGGATGTTGCCGTCCTACTAGCTTGAGACGAAATATCTGGTGCACCCCAATATACTCTTACCAGCTTGCACATACCTTCTGTACCCAGCTGAGCCAGACCATTTGCTGCCTCCTCTGGGTCTGGGAGATACACTCTGGGAGCTTCTGATCTACCTTGTCCATCTTTCCAGAGTCCACCAGACTCCTCACCACATCTCTTCACCTTCCAGACAGTTTATTTCTCAGGTAACACAAATCTTCATATATTAACCAATATGTGTATGTGTGCATGTTTGTGTGTGTGTGTGTGTTCACATTTTAAAACTAAAACAATACAACGAAAAACAAAACAAAACATAGATTTGTTAGCTGTCACATAAAACCCTGCTGTCTATTTGACAGCTATGTTCGCCCTGGTGTGACAGCCAAGTATGGTCGTGTGTGTAAGTGTGGACTTTACTAGCAGCTACTTCAGTTGGTAACTGTGTCACTGTATAAAGTCCTCTATGTAGTGTCCTAATCATCTGCTGGTATTGCTATAAAACGATTTTTCAGTCAACTCAACATCGCCCCCTAGACTAGAAAAATGCTGAAGACCAATGTATATCAATCAATTTTCCCTCTGCCAACTCACATGCCATTCTCAGTACCTCACATTCAGCTACTTGACTATGTGAGAAAGACAAAGGGGTCTATTTCTATAACACTTTCTTCAAATATAACTGTATCCAGTACATGTCTGTCTAACAGTGAAAAAATATAAAACATGAAAATTCTACATTTTCTAGGGTTTCACATTATGTCGTATCTTGTGGTAAAAATCCTACTCCAATGTTCTATACAGAGATGCATATCTGTATGCCTAACCTCCAGCAATCTCCTATCCACCCTTTGTGCATCCATATAAAGGCACACTTTTGTACAGGAGGCATGAATCATAAAACAAAAAGCAAAACAGATATGCAATCTATAAAACATGAATCGTATTTCCACAACAGAACCTTACTGCTTAAAATCAGCAGTTTCTATACACATGAAAACAAAACCCCTGACTGTTTCTGTGACTCATGTCAGTCTAGTGTGTGTATCCCTGAACTTATCTTATGTAAAAAATAAAAATATGTCTTAGCCCCATTGATGAGACCGTGTCTGATTTTATCTCTACCAGAGGAGAGAGAGAGAGAAAGAGAGAAAAAGAAAGATAGAGGGGTACTAGCATTTGTGCAAAGAATGAGAAATAAGAAAGCAATGAATAATGGGAATACAAAGATTTGAATACAAACATACATGTAGAAAGGGAGATTTTACAGCAAAAAATGACAGCTGGATTGGACTCTATGGGGAAATGGCTGCATTCATTCCACTGCTCCCCTTAGCTATTTGCTAACTATGACCCCTCCCCATACTTGACTAGGGGGTCTTAACCGTGCAATCCAGTGTCGTCCGTCATTTGTTCATTAAGAACTCGGTATCACATTGACTACATACCTTTTCAACGGACTTTCCTAACTTATGATAGAGAAATGTAAAAATGAACTGTTAGTGATTCATCTGAGATACATAAAACAATATTTTGGAGCAAAGTATGTACATACTTCATTGTTGGATAATGATTCTCAGCCAAATAAATTATCATGAGACACTGCAACCTGAAACAAAGAGTGTTCTAATTGTCTATTGTTAATTAGTCTTTCAAGAGTAATCTTTCTATTTCTCTACCCCCCCTTTTTAAACACTGAGTCTATATTTCTTTCATGTACCTTTATCTGTGAAGAAAAGACAAGATAGTTATCTTTAAACAACAAACAAACCAAACATTCTCATTCTTTACCATCGGCCAGCGATTTAGGAAAGCAAACATTTGACAACATTAAACAAAACAAGCAAAAACAACAAAGATTACCTTTTAAAATCAGTTTATTTCTACACTTTGCACATTAATACTTACCACAGTTTTAACCTTTACCTTGTCTAGTTGTAGGATTACAGGTCTGACCTGTACTCTAGAGTTGGCTATAATTCTCCCCCAAAGTATTAGTTGTTAAAGAGTGTGCAATCAATTGTAGGGGAACCTCTGAGAGAAGTGTACGCCTCCTTTGTGGATGTCTATGTGATTTCCAACCCAGCTATCCATTCTTCTCTTTACACAGTTCCTACTCATGTGTCCCTTCTTACGGCAGTAGAAACACGTCCCTGTCATGTCTGCACAATATTTTGCTAGGTGTCCTATTTTATTGCATTGAAAACACTTCCTCAACTCATGTTGTTTCTCTTCCTTTTTACAATCTCTCCTAATGTGTCCTTCTTCTCTGCAATTGTAACATCTCACTATTCTGGGTTTCCTGTTATGTGGGTTGTATGCTGGTGGTCGTGTGTGCAGTCCCTCTAGTGCTGGGATACTTACCATCATTACCCTATCACTTAGTGTCTCTTTCTGTTTATTTATACTTTTATCATGTCCTATAACTGACTCCCTGAGAGCACTTACAGTGATTCCTTTCCAGTTTGGTAATGAAGTTTGCACCCTTCTTTGTAATTTTTCCCTGAGGCCATCCATTAGAACTGAAATAGCAACCTCCCTGTAATATACATTATCTTTTATGTCTGATACCCCAGTATATTTGGCCATCTCTATCAGAGCCCTGCAAAAATAGTCTGTTGCATTTTCACTATCTTTTTGCTTGATAGTAAAAATTTTACTCCAGTCCACTATCACTGGAAAATATATGGCCAACTGTGTGATTATATGTCTAATAATGTCCTGATTATCATCCTCGGTTAAGGATTCATCCTCCTCCAACATACAATCCTTAATGAACGTTTGTATATCAGTATTAAGAGGAAGACAGGTCTTTAATAATATTCGCCAATCGTTATTAGTTGGCTCGTACACATTACCATAATATCTAATAAACTGCTGACATTTGGTCAAATCTTTCCTAGGATCAGGGAAATCAGACAAATTTGAAAATGTTTCAGACCTAGTGCATGGATCATGCTTTGCTACATGTTTTAAGGGAACATCACTATCTCTGTCCGCTTTCCCATTGGGAACTGCTGTTGTACAGACAGGATGCAAGTCTACCAAATCACTATAACTAATTGCTGAAATTGCTGCTGCAGTACAATGGATGTCTCCCCCTGTGTTAACCTTTACATTATTCTCACCACTTTCAGCCGCTGCCCCTGCTGGTGGGATCGTTCCTTTTCTTTGTCCTGAAACATTACTTTTAACATTACAAGTTACTAGTTACAGTTTTTACATTTTTGGTATTGGCTGTACTTTCCGCCCCGACCGAATTTGTTGGGGGCGTGTTTGCGCTCAGTTCGCCACGCTTTGCAACACACACTTCCGGAATGCTTGTTTCCGGTACGCTTATTTCCGCTGAACACGCATTTTTCGCCATCCTCACTTCCGCTGTGCATTCGCTGCTCTGCCACGTGTTACCTTCCATTTGCCACGATTTTAAACAATCATTATGTGCATTTCTCACTTTCGTTGACTTAATCAACTGTACTTTATCTTTTACGTTATTTAGTACCTCTGCATTAAAACTCCCTATTGTTGGAAAAGGCCTATCACAATCTTTGGTCATTTCGACCCACGTGTCACAATACACAGTTGCGTATGCACCATATTTTTTACACATGAGAAATCTCGCTGAATCAATAAGACCTTCTTTAGGCAGTACATTGGCCATCTCTAGCGTATGCTTAGCACCCATTTTGAACAGTACCTTCTATGCGGAACACAGATACACCGCAATGCTCTGTTCCTTCCAGCAAACAATACCTTCTATGCGGAACACAGATACACCGCAATGCTCTGTTCCTTCCAGCAAACAATACCTTCTATGCGGAACACAGATGTACCACAATACTCTGTTCCTTCCAGAAACAATTTCAACCTTGTTGCTATAAACACTCTAGAGATCTCTAATGCCCGGTGGACGTATTTCCATTAGCCGCGTCCACTCGCTTTTTCTCGCACCCGGCGAGGACCCCTAATACAGAAATATCACTGTGCGCCCCAAGGGCTATCAGCTCCTTGATACCCTGGCTCACCACAAAATCTGCTGAGTTTATTATAGCTGGGAGCGCAAGTTGATACAATCAACCTACCTTTCCAGTATAATTCCTCCTAGCTGCTTCACCAATTCGCACTAACGGTTGTTGTGCGGTTAGATCGCACTGCCTACCAATACTAGTTATTAGCAAACCTTGCGATCTAATGGTAGCGCTTTGCGAAAATCCAGTTTTCGCATTCGGTATACCTGCCCTGTATACCGTCCTTCAGTTGGGCAACCCAACTCGTCAGACAACAACTGAGCACAATGAATAATAAACAGTGTATCTACGTTACAAAATCACACACTATACACCTTTTCTGCGCAGAAAATTAAAAGTTCCCAACAATAGTAATAATGTCTCAGAGGCTTTCACAAGTAATTATACTATGCATATATAATAACTATCAATACGATTGTTTAACCACGTGGCAATATTAGCGGAAGTTCACATACGCAAGGCAGGAAGTACACATACCCTATGCAATGCAATACACTTTAAAATGTAAAACGACAATAAAAAGAAACATTTTTCTTTCTTGTCCCTAGATTCTAGTTAGCGTTCCTTCAGTTTACGCAACTGCGGACATTCGGCTTCTCAACACAAAATGGACAACAGGTTTTGAACACATTGCGTTCTTTCCCATATGAGACGCGTCCATCAATATCCACCCTTTGTTGAGCAACCGAAGTCTGCAAGCGTTGCGTACCTTCAGATAACGTAACCTCCTAAACTCACGAGCCCCCAAATTATTAAAGTAATTATATTGTTTTCAAATAAGCATTGCCCAATCAATTGTATGTGTTTCCAAAGCACAAAGTGATTTATTTTAGCAGATGTAAATAGTCAACAATTCAATACATTATTATATTATGATACAGTATAGTACAGCACAGCCAATACCAAAAGATACATACATACCGCGCTCTTATTGCATGCATTCGCTGCGCACCCACGGGACCCAATGGACAGTATATCTGCTTAGAATACTGTGTCAGAGTTGACTGAGACTGGGTGTGCAGCTATGATCATATATACACATTCAGTGTTACAGAGAACAATAGAGATGACGTAGTTTGTTTCTATAGGTCCAGACGGGTGGGTGCAGGGTAAACAGGTCATAGGCTGATTCAATCTAAGGAATCAGAAAGATGGGGGTCGTCTCTCCAGGGGGTCTGCTCCTTTCATAGCCAGCATCATACAAAGGTTTATTCCCTAATATCAATAACTAAAGTATGCAATGTGCGATCTCTTCGCCGACTGCATCGGACAGCTGCTGATGAATAGGGCTTTAATATGACACTAGGCATGATACCTTTCCTATAACCTGAACCTTGAATATCACTGAAGTGTGCATATAATCATTATATATATATATATATATATATATATATATATATATAAAACTAATAAACCAAATACTATCTGCTCATAAATTACAGTGTAACGGAACCAATATGAATATGAATTATATAAATAACTAAATGTTGTAATGCGAGTGTGTGCGTATTTCACCGTGCGATCGCACAACGCCACGTGTTACGTGGCGTACGGATCGCAATCGCATAACAAAACAATATTAAACCAATATACTTTCGTTCATCCAATTATACGACTTCGACACTGGCTAGTTCCTAACTACGATATTGGATTCTCCCTGTGGCATATCCTGACTCTCGGTTCTGACCCAGCCTGTCTGACACCGTTTCCATCTTACCGCTTCACTGGTTGCTCCCTCTGAGGACCGCGACCTGCATGTCTCCTGCAGCTAAGACCATACTTCCTTGCGGGGGTTCCTGGCGAAGACCTGGGACACGTTAGACTTCACGCCTCTTTGGTGAGTAGTGCTAAAACCAGTAAGCAGAATACTCTGAGTTTGTGACAGATTGCCTGTTAGATGAATACATGTATAGAGACAAAGGGCCTGATTCATTAAGGAAAGTAAATTAAAAAAAGAGTAACTTTTCACCTTGGCAACACCATGTTGCATTGGAGGGGGAGGTAAATTTAAAATGTGAGGACAGATTTATAATTGGGGCAGAGCATGAACTAGATCAACTTTTAATGTCAGTGTAAAAATAAAGCTATCAATAATTTGTGTTCTACATGAAAAAACAGCCAGTATTTTCCTTATTTGCAAAATAATAAACTCATTGGCCCCCCTTGCATTTTTACATGGCTTTGCCAAGGTGCAAAGTTACTCATTTTTTTTGCTTTACTTTCCTTAATGAATCAGTCCCAAAGATGCAAAGTTAGACTTGTGTAGCAAAATAGGATTAGTGGACCTGATTCATTAAGGAGTGTAAGTGCCGTTACGTGACGTATTTTGGGTAAAATTGCACCGGGCATGCCCAGAAATGAACCATACGCCAGAGAACGCAGTAACATCCAACTCATCTTCAAAAACAAAGGATCCCTACTACAGCCTATGATTTCATGGGCGGGTTGTACCTTTGAAATGCCTAAAGCTTTCTGTGTATTCTTTTGTGACTTTATATTCCACATATGTATTGGCTGTATGTGTTAGAGCAGAGTGTACCTAGACCTGTATTCATCAAAAGATGTATCTTTACAACCGCTCCTTATTGAATTCGGACATGCTCTTGCCTGATTTATGTGCGTTTTCTTAAAACATTTGTTTTTTCATTCCTTGATGAATTAGGCCCAATGTATATAAATTACAAATTTGAAAGGAGTTAATACA
Organism: Mixophyes fleayi; assembly: GCF_038048845.1. Taxonomy (NCBI): domain Eukaryota; kingdom Metazoa; phylum Chordata; class Amphibia; order Anura; family Limnodynastidae; genus Mixophyes; species Mixophyes fleayi. The sequence continues at coordinate 93,345,962 of NC_134408.1, read as the reverse complement.
CATTTAAATATAGCAAGTGAGTGGTACACCGCTGGGGGCATCTTAATCAAGCTATATTGACAGAGGAAATCATGCAGAGACATGCACCGTTCCTCATGGCTAGAGTGAACCAAATGGGCCAATAAGAAACAAGCAGCTTGCACCGCAGATGGCTTGAGTTGAGTAACAAAGCAGCAGCAAGAACAGTTTGAGGGAAAACTGGAAACGAGAGGTTAATTAGAATGTATACTTGATGACTTTTTCTTTTACCCCTCCTAGAGATCCCATCAGGGAAGTTAAGTGTGACTGAGGAGGAGGTAGATTGGCAATTTGCGTCATTTTGGTTCCCTGCGGTGATGTGACGCAAATTTGTCATTTAATTGAGCAGGGAGCAGGACCAAGGTGATGGAATTTGCTGTGAATCGAGTCCTGGAGGTCCCCGTCCTGCCCACTTTAGTAGGATGTGGGGAGGATGCGACGTAATGGACTGCTCTTCCGGGAGTCCCAGAGACCTACTCATTATACATATATAGTCTAGGTATAGGTTGTAGAATATCTCAAATCCAGCAATTTACAGGATCCCAAACAGCTTGGATTTACTAGGATGAGATCCTGCTAAACATGTCGGATTGAGTTTTTTGCACTGATGACTAAAGTAATAGAGGGGTAAAACAAATGATTGATGATCTAGGTAAACTAGGAGATTGATCAAGAGAGTGGCAACTACAGTTTAATGCAAAATTATGCACTTGGGTATCAAAAACCCAAAGGCTAAATATGATATAAATGACACTATAATGGAAACTACTGAGGAGAAAAGGAATCTAGGAGTCACTATTTCAGGTGACTTAAAGGCAGGTAAGTAATGTAACAAAGTAACGAGGAAGGCAAGTCAGGTGCTTGGTTGTATAAGGAGAGGAATCAGTAGCAGAAAGAAAGAAGTAATAATGACACTGTATAGGTAGTTTTTAGGGCCTCATCCACAATACAATGTTCAATTCTGAAGGCCATATATCCAGAAGGAAATAAATACACTAGAGACTATACAAAGAAGGGCAACTAAAATGGTGCATGGTCTACAGTACAAAACTTACCCGTAAAGACTAAAAGATCTTAATATGTATAGTGTGGAGCAGAGAAGAGAAAGGAGGGACATGAGAGAAACATTCAAATATATCAAGGGTTTTAACAAGGTACAGGAGGGAAACATTCTTCAAAGGAAGAGAAGTATTAGAACATGAAGGCATGCACTGAAACTGGAGGAAAGTAGGTTCAAAAGGGGACTTAAGGAAAAATATTTCACAGGTTAGTGGATAAGTGGAATAGCCTCCCTTCAGATGTGTTAGAGGCTAATACATTAAAGCAATTTAAACATGTTTGGGATAGACATAAAGGTATTCTTAACAAGAAATAAGAATTAAATAAGGTTGGAGGTTACCATAGATTAAAAATTGGGCAGACTTGATGGGCCAAGTGGTTCTTATTAGGGATGCTCAGGCTCATTTTTTTTAAAACCGAGCCCCCCCTCCCGAACTTAAGCAATCCAAGTACCGAGCCGATCTGGCTCAGTACTTTCGCGCGTCCTCAGAACTGAAATCGAGGCAAACCGTCATCAGCATATCGCCGATTCTCGCGACACTCCACTTAATCATAAACCTTAGTCACATTGAGAGGTACAATCATCTCATAGTCACTGTCATGGTACACATGCAAATTGTAAATAAATGCCTAAGATTAGTAGTGGGGGAATTCAATTAGCTGCGTAGGTTTCCATACGTTCGATAACAAACATGTCAAATTCAGAATGTCGACGCCATAAGCTCGACAGTCAAAAGTTAAAAGGTCGACTTTTAGAATGTTGACATATACATTAGATTGACAGGGTTGAAATGTCGACATTGTGAATGTTGACAGGTTGTAAATTCGACCTTGTCAATGTCAACATAAAGCATTAGATTTAAACTGTTTACACTGTCTCCGGCAATACAGTAAAAAAAAAAAAAGAAAGAAAGAAAGAAAACGGAAGTCAATGTGAAAAAAAAACCAGGCGTGAACTCCCACCCCTAGTGTAGGCTGGTACTAGCAAAATCGGTGGGACACAAAGCTTGGGGTCCCTACGATTTTACTATTTGCCAGCCGGGGCTGGTGACAGTTTACCAGGAAACCACAGCGTGGGTCCTCTTGCTATAATGCCAAAACAGCCCCAGGCTGGTCAGCACTAGTGCTCATCCCACACCCCTGGGCGGTGGGTATGGGGCAATAAGAAAGGTGTTATAGTAAAAAAATCTTTATCACTTATTAAGTTTTCATTGAAATCATAACTGTATAGCGTAACGGAGATGTGAACGAGTGCTACCTAAGGTGAAGATGTGAAGGTGGAGGGGGGCTGTCATGTCTGCGCCTGTCAATGATGACTCACTGTCTTCAGCCTTTACTATGGGCATATGTCAGGATTAAAATCTTTCTCCTTTTATCTTTCATGTTTTCTTTTTACTTTGGAGAAAATAATTTCAGTCTCCATGTCACAATTTTGCACTCCCAAAAATGTTGCGCCCTCCAAAAAGCCTTGCGCCCTAGGCTGCAGCCTAGTCAGCCTATTGGATAATCAGGCCTTGACCCCAAAATATCCATCATATATTGCTCACCTACTTCCAGGGTCTTCATCTGGTCCAGATTCTTGCTTGGCAAAATAAAAAACCCAAATATGTTGACGGTCATCACTGGCAATATATCCATGGTCTTCATCTGTAAAACATCCATGGATTCTTTGCAAAAAAAAATAATCCTGGTAGACACTGCTTTTCTTTATTTCTGTATTGCCGGTGGCGGTATTGCTGGTTTAAATCTAATGCTTTATGTGACTGTCGACTTTTCATCCTGTCGACATTCGCATGTTAACCCCATCGACCTAACGATCATATCGGCATTCTGTAAAAAAATTTAACTGTATCCAAATTCTGACTGTTGAATGTTCATTGTCGACATTCCGACTACATCCCAGATACATGACATACCAAAACTAATGCTGCATATCTTTGCATTGCTATAAATTACCTTTACTATTCTATCCTGGGCTTTGACATTATTCTGGTCCTTTTTCTTCGCTACAATAGAACTCACAGAGCCCTGCAACTTTTGGAACTTTTTTTCCTTTGAATGAAATTGCTCACAGTTAAATAATTGCATTACAATATTGATTTTCATTTACAATGAAATACAGTTTACATGCCGTGAGCTAACGTTAGGAAAATACATAACTATTTTCAGTAACAATGAGTGCCAGGAAATTTTCTTCAAATTATATCTTGCACCATTTTGATAATTTAACAGTTATTTTGTGGGGTATGACGTTGTACTGAAAAAATATCGCAGGTGATAAGATGGATTTAAAGTGCAATCCAAAAGCGGTCAATAAGTGTCAAGAAAGGCAAGAAAAAGTGTTCAGATTGTATGAACTATGTCTGGGGTTAGGTCTACAAATTTCCTTGTATATTCACTTATGTCCACCAGATGGTGGTATTTCCACATAAGTAGTGGACTTGCCTTTTTACAGTACAAGATTATAATTATTATTTGAAGAAACCCTTCACCAATATCCATAAGAATTATGGGTCTCCTGAAAATTTTTGATCCTGGGCCTTGTTTGAAAAATGTTATATCTCAACAATCATTATCTACTTAATAACATTGGGCCCGATTCATCAAGGTATGGAAACGCAAGCGTATGCGGATAATCTGCTAGTCGTCTCTGCGCATGCGCGTAAACAGGACTTGAGCAGCGTAAAACACCACATGCGCTGCTCAAACAGAGCAGATCTGGCACTCAAAGGCAACTCAAACGCAAACTGCAACGCAAATACATTTGAGATGGCGGCTGACCACTTGAGAAGAAAGGGGTGGGAATGGGAGGAGAGTGGGCGCGGACTGGGCGAAGATGAGAGATCACTTGAGTAAAGTAGGCGTTATGGAATTTAACTTAAGCACAGTAGGTGTTCCCTCTCTGCGGTTAAGAGAAGCTGACGTCACTCATGCCTCAAATCCTTGATAAAAGTTACGGAAGCTCTGGGTCATGTTTAAGTCCAAAACAGCTAGAGAAAACAACTAATAAACGCCTTTGCGTATAAACACAACCAAGTATGCAAAACAAACATACATATCAATACAGATATTTTTTAGATTTTTTTTCTTTAAAATATTAATTACATTTATTTGTATATATATATATATGTTCCATTAGTGTGTTTATGTAAAAGAAGCCTCTTTTTCTTACAGACACCTTTCTAATAAATGCCACTGTCAAGTGTAAGATGTTTAATGATATTTTGGGCCTTTGGGTTAAATTCGGAACTGCTGGAATGCCGGAACGCCGGAATTAATTAGCTTCATATAGCGCACTATGCTGCTTGCTGGCTCTTCAGTAAAGAGGCCTGGCTATTATAGGCCTCTACACTGCAGTTTGGTATGCTAGGCAGATATCTTCTCTACTATCACTCCCTATCCATTCCGGCTGCTGGAATGGAGTGCACACTGCATTCCCCATTCATTCTGGCTGCCGGAATGGAGTGCACACTGCATTCCCTATCCATTCTGGCTGACTGAATGGATGGCAAAGGTACTTGCTAAAACATTCTCGTATCTTGAATAAGGCCTTTCTCACTTTTACATGGAGTTATAGCATATTATATGTATTGGAAACCTTTGCCTAACCCACTTAATCTGTCATTTATACTTAAAGTTAAATGGGTCTTGTATATACACAGTTTTCATATTGTATGTAAACCAAATTGCTACAAAACGCTACTCAGATTTATACTGCTACATTGTCACTTTGATCGGCAGAAGTGTCAGAATATAGAGCTAGCTAGCTTTTACTATAGACACACTTTAGTAGATCTTAATTCATAGAAACCAAGTACAAAATTACTGATTACACGCGCACAAGTGCATTGGGGAGGACTTGAACTCAGGTTCAGAGTGTGCAAATGTGCATTCTCTAACTGCTACACCAATTAGCAAGTGATAAAAAAAATGATGACAATTGCATAGATTTAAATACACACTAGCAACCTTATCTAGTTTACCTAATTTTGGTGATGTATAGGAAGAGATTATGGCAATTATTTAACTAAAAAGTATTACAGATGGCAGTCAGTGGGATATACACTGTGTAACGTAGTAAACATTAAATCACAAAGAGATTTTAAATGTGAGTCAAACATTTCTTTAGCCATTTAGGACACTTTCGAGACAAAGGGGTTTGCGGCTCATGTTTGAAAAGACACGACTGTCATTAGTGGTTGAATCCTAAAAGTGTTTGCAATCAACTTATTCTGGTCAGCTGAATCGCTGTTTTGTTCCTGTATACTCTTTCATGTTGCATTTATTATTATCAGCATGAGGGATAATGTACTATGAAATTGATTACCCAAGACACACACAAACACACAAATAACTTTTTCTAAACCAGCAGGAGCTGCAAATGGTCAAATAAAAACAATGATTGATTGCGAATGCGAATCTTGGGCCAAATTATGAGCGCTTGCCTAATTTTTTGCCTTTTATACTTTATTTTTTGTGTGTACACTTAATGTAGGCTCTTAAACCACTTTGTGCTTAAGGTGGACTTGTGGCCTTGATCTTTTGACCTTAGTATTGGTGGGTGGAATAGCTAATCACTACACTATCGTCTACAACCAGGGGCGGATTTAGGAAATTATTATACCCCGGGCGATGTAGGGGGGGTGATTTAGGCCCCGCCCCCTTTCCGACTTCTAAGGCTGCCGGCGGCTGTACAGTATGTGCAGGTCTGTTCAGCAGTGACAGTGTGCTGTCCCGCTGCTCTGATTGTGTTTAAAACACAATCAGAGCAGCCGGGCAGCACACTGTCACTGCTGAACGGACCTGCACAGTGTGTAGCTGTCGGCAGCAAGCCCCTGCTAGGGGGGGGGGGGGGCGATCGCCCCCTCCTGGATCCGCCACTGTCTACAACAAATAGTAAATGTTTTCTCTGGCATATCTTTCAAATGTACACTAATTGAACCATTATATTACAACAACACAAACAGCTAAGCTCATTTATCAAATATGTAGCTGAGCTCATTTAACAAATATGTGAGTAATAGTTAGAAAATAGACTTACCATACATTGAATACACTTTGCTAACATGCAAGATCGCTTTTAGAAACAAACACACTCAGTTAATTTGAACGCACCTGTGTGCTCGTAATGACGTCTGTTCGGCTTACACACCGGCGTACTCACCGGCATTTAATTCACTAATTACAGTGGTAGTTAAAAATGACTTTCTCTAAATTCTTTGTTGTTGGGAGATTCAGAGTTCTGGGTAAGTAGACTGGAGATGGTCAAATGTTTTTTTCAGCCGTTTACAGCTATACCTTGCTCAGCCCTCACTCAGTATGTTAAAATATTTAGCAAAGCATTGCTAGGTGTTGGTGAGCTAGAAACCTCAATTGCTGCTGAAAGAGCTTAACGTACTGTGGTAGTGGTTTTTATGTTGAAGGTTAGTGGTAAAAGTGTTTGGTTAGCTGCGGAGTTTGAATCTTTAGACCACCGTGTATACTTAGAGGCGGGACTGCATACAGACCTGTAGAATGTAGTGAATTTGCTCTTATACCTTTTCATGGCTTAATTTGTTACCTATTGACCCTCCCCCACAGATATTGGATCTGTGTTGATATTTGGACCTGTGAGAGTGTTGATCTGTGTAATCAGAACACCATATTGTCTGTGTTTGTGGTAAGTAGAAACTGGAAACATTTAAGAACATAAACATTTTTTTTAAATTTGCAGTAAGAAGGGGCATGCTGTGGTTTTGGTGGTGTTTTAGTGTGTTTTCAAACACTTTTTTTTTTTTTTTGTTTTGGTAAATGAAAAAACAAAAACCTTTACACTCTATTTTGTGTTGCACTATCTTAACTGATTACACCTGAACAATTAATTTAGCTAATGTGATTTTCACAAGGTGATATGCCTATAGTAAGTATCACGTTTCCATGCACTTTGGTGGTGGCTCTATATGGTGAGGTGCTGTTTGGTAATTCAATAGGTTTTATTTTTGTGAAAAATTCAATTTATTTTTTTTATTTTCCTTTTGTAAAAATCCCTACTTATGGACTGTTCTTTGCCACAAAAAAATGGTTGCCTCATTTGTGGAAAAGTTTGAAAAAGCAAAGTTGAAAAGTGTCACCTCATTTTTGGTTTGTTAACTCTGGCTTTTGCAACACATACAGGGGCTCCTGGAGTTGGACCACAATCTGTTTCACGGGGGGCCTGCTCCTCGATCCCATCCAAACTAGCAACAACGCCAACATCGCCGTCCGAGGGAGCGTATCTTCAGGCCACGTGTCAGCCTCTTTGGGATGTCAGATGCGGAGGTTGTTCGTCGCTATCGGCTTCCTCCACATGTGATCTTGACCACCCTGCGCATTGTGCAGCATGACCTTGAGCCAATGCACGTCATCCCGACAGCAGTACTGCCTTTGACCAAACTTGTGGCGGTACTGCACTTCTGTGCTACTGGATCCTTCCAGTGCACAGTCGGGGTCGCGGTAGGTATGTAAGGGCGTTTCTGTTGCGTCTCCGGCAGTTTAACCATCTGCACTCAATGAGGAGTCTCTTATGCGGATTAAGCAGCAGTTTGCCACCATAGCTGGCTTTCCGCACGTCATAGGGGCAGTAGATGGGACGCATGTGGCACTGGTACCGTTGAGTGGAAATGCTTCGGCTTTTATGAACCGTAAGCATTTCCACTCAATCAATGTCTATGCCATATGTGACCCGTCTCTCCAGATTCGGAACCTGGTTGCGAATTGGGGTGGGAGTACACATGACTCCTATGCCTTTCGTAATTCTGGGTTGTGGCCTAGATTGCAACAGAGGCAAGGGGGTGTCAGACCACATGGAGATGCGTGGCTTCTTGGTAATTATTACAATATATTTGATCTGTCAAGTAGAAATTGTTAGTAAAAATGTGTGACAAATATAGATTTCACAAATATAATATTGGACTTGAGATGTTACTGATACACAATGTGTTATATAGTGCATGTGCCTTGTATTTATAGTTGGACCAACTATACAGTAATGTTAGAAACATTTCAACTATTTATATATGTAATGGTAATGTAGGCCTATTGCTGAAACAGACCTAACAGTTAAGGTTATGTGTCCTGTGAAAAGTGTACACTGGCAGGTGTGTAAGTATTAGTTTGATGTACAGTGTAATACTAAAATCTGGAGTGAACTTTGGTTTGCGACCATTCCTAGACATTGTTACTTTTCATAGGATGGTAATTATACAGTATTATGAATTTGTAACCTTACTATTTAGCATAGAATGAAGCTGTGACTCATATTTTAGTATGTTTTATTTTTTGATGCAGGTATATTTTTACTCTAAAATTTTATTAACCTTTGTTTCTTTTGTGTTTCCTTTCATCCTATACAGGAGACAATGCGTATGCCTCCTGCCCTTGGCTCCTCACTCCTATATTGAACCCACACACAGAGCGGGAGGAGGCCTATAACTCGGCTCATAGTGCCACCAGATCGGTCATTGAAAGGGCTTTCGGTGTCTTGAAGGCTTGCTTTCGATGCCTTGACCGATCTGGTGGTGCCCTCGTGTATGAGCCGAGTAAGGTGTGTAGGATCATCGCTCTGTGTGTGGTGTTCCATAATATAGCCATCAGGAGTGGGGCTCCAAGGGTCATGGACAAGGTTTCTGGGGTGGACGAGGTTGCTGGGGTGGACGAGGCGGAGGAGGAGGAGGCGGAGGAGGAGGAGGAAGATCTTGTAGACCCCCCTCGTGAAGCAGTGCGTGGCTCCAACTTCAGGCAGTATGTTGTGGAGACATACTTTTGAGGTAAAGGATTTGTTTGCACTTTCTATAATTTCAAAGAACAAAGCTCTCTGGTGATATAATGACCAAGCTTAGTAAAAGTAAGATTCACTAATGTATGGTAAGTCCAAATGTGGATATAAATATACATGGCCTGGTGTGGTAGAGAAATGTTTTACATGTGTCATAATCGTAAAATTAATGACAACCTGTAATTTAGTTTTCAAATGTGTGTTGGATGTCTAGGTAAATGTCTCTAAGTTTAGCCTCAGTGTCTTTTGGTAAATGCACCTTAATGTGTTAGGTTTCATCTACAGGCTAATGTGGCTACATAAACGTCCTTGTGTTTAAATGTTTTGTACTGTTTGCACAGTCCCTACTTTACACATTTGCTGCTTGTATTAGCTATGTAACTAAAGGCCAGAATGGTCTAGTATGTAAATGTCCCCTAGTGTCAAAATGTCCCAGCAAAATCATTGGATAGAAAATGTACCCTAACTCTGCTCAGTTAGGCATGTGAGGTTTATTTGTTATTGAACAGCACCTATAGTGTTGAGAAGTGCACATTTCTGACAATTTGTTTGTGTTTCTTATATATACAGGCTGTTTCGAACATTTGGCCTGTAGTGCTAGCCTTAGTGCCATTGCACTTTCCATTGGAGTTGGTGAATGTTGCCATGGTATAGGCTGTTGACAAATGTAAGTATCTATAGTGTTATCAGCACTAACATGTGACTGTCAAGTGTGTGTGCTCCATACAATAATGACATTAGTAAGCCTTGATTGTGTGGGTGTGCTAAGTCAACGTATGGCCATCTGCTAGGTATGTTACTTATGGGTTTGTGGTTTACTTTCCTGTCAAATAGACAATCTGAAACCAAGATATAGCTCAAATACACAAGCTAGAATTAGACAATATTGTGTAGAATATTACAAGATTTTGTACACATTTCAATACAGTCGCCAACTTCTTGATCATCAAGTCATCAACTAGGTACCTAAATGCAAGTTAATGGTGAGCTAATATTGCCTTAGTAAATGCTTGTTTCACATTCAACAGGGCGCGTTGGCGTGGATTTTGGAGTTGTGCAATTAGTGTATCTCTACATGTTGAAGTATTTCTCCATTGCTCCAAGCCTGCTTATGTCTCTCTTCAGTTTGGCCAGATTGTCATCTCTTCATCCAAGGAACTTTGCCACACACATGCCATTGACTTCTTTGCTATGTCTCTGGCCAAGTGCAGAAAAAGTCCAATCTGGTTAGCGTTTTGGAGTTGTGCAATTCGTGTATCTCTACATGTTGAAGTATTTCTCCATTGCTCCAAGCCTGCTTATGTCTCTCTTCAGTTTGGCCAGATTGTCATCTCTTCATCCAAGGAACTTCGCCACACACAGGCCATTGACTTTTTTTGCTGTTTTTGTTTGCACGTTTGGATTCATATATGTAATAAATAAATCTTAGCCTGCAGATGTGTCAGCAATCTGTCGTCAGGAATTTTTGTATGATTACTATAGTGCAGCGATTTCTCTTTGAATACACACCAATCTATATGTAGTGCTTTGGTAACTATTGTGGAACATGTCTACTTGTACAATATATTGATTCAATGTGTGGTTATTTTGTCCTTTGCCACAGACACACCATAGCCTACAAACACACTCTCTGGAGTTTTTTGTAAGTTAGAGTCATTATGGTTAGTTTGGAGGTTTGTGTGTGTGTTTGCTTGCTTAGTAGACAATTTGTAGTATTTGTTCAACTGTGATGCCAACATGGTATGTGCACACCAACATCTGTATTGTGAAAAATGCTATGTATAAAAATGTGCCTTAAATGTTAGAGGAGTTACCTCAAACACTACAAAGCTTTGGCCCTTGGGCAAACTGGACCTAAATCTACTTCTGGTGCTATTGACACTTTGTTTGCAAGAGGCCCAACACCCAAATAGCAACCACAAAACCCACCCTAACAATCATTGTAAATGCGTTTGTGTCAGAAGCTAGTGAGTATTTCTGGAAGCCCTTATCCACATTATGTGTAACCCACATTTGGGACAGCAGATAAACCAGTCTCCACCCTTTTCAGGGTGTTTTTACATTCTAAACTATTTGTGATATGTAATACATCACCTAGATTGATCATTGCTCCAGCCAGGCAATGTTTCCATTTCCCACACAGAGACTCCAAATTAGCAGTAGTTAAATTAGTCTCAATACACACATTGTTAGCCAGCACACACTTGACATGTTTTGTGCCCTTCACAATGTATGCTCCAAATAGTTTTAGTTAAAATTTGAGATTGGATTGTGGTGTATAAATGTGTCATTGCTTGTCAATACAATTTGCATTTCTATTGGCCTCTGAAAGTGCCAAGTATCCAAAATAAGCCACATTCCAGGTGGGTTTCTCTTCAAATCATATATATACCGTATTTTTCGCTCCATAAGACACACCTGACCATAAGACGCACCTAGTTTTTAGAGGAGGAAAACAGAAAATAAATATTCTGAACCAAATAGTGTAATAAAATATTTAATAAACTATAACAGAATAACATTTGAACCATGTAAAGTGAACAGCAGTCAACAGTGGCATTAAGAACCATTATCACTGTCATTAACAAATGGAGAGACTTAAAGGTTTGAGTACTCTAGTTTTCTGGAAACCCCAAGAACTCATTATCGCTAGAGTCAGAATTTATGAAGCTCATTTGCTCACAATCACTGACATCACTTCTCTGTCTTCATATAAGATACTGTCTTCACTTTCATCTAAGGCATTGCTAATGCCACATTTTTTGAATCACTGTACAACGATCTTCTCCTTCACAGAGTCCCATGATGTTTTCACCCATTCACAAACTTGAGTGATGGTGGGTCTCTTCATTCGTCCAGTAGATGTCAGATCATGATTACCAGCAGCCAACCATTTGTTCCACTCTTCTCTCATTAAGACCTTAAATGGCTTGTTGATGGAAACATCAAGAGGTTGCAACTGGCTGGTAAGACCTCTGGGAATTACAGCTAGATGAGTCTTCACTTCTTTGAAGCACTTTTTTGTTGGTTCGCTAATATGTGCTCTAAACTGGTCAAGCACTTATAAGGCAGGTTTTTTCAGAAGTCCTACAGGACGTTTGGACCACGCCTTTTCAACCCATATTCTCAATGTCAATAGCCGAACTTCCGGTTTAGACGGCTAAGACACGCAGTCGCACACTGATACAATGAAAATGAAAAAAATAGTGAAAAATATGTAGATAGTCCTCTTCTCCGGTACACGGAGAATACTCAGGTGGTGTGCAATGTAGCCAACGTGTTTCACCCCACGCAGCAGGGGCTTCCTCAAGGCATGTAATGAAAAAATTACCGGCACGTGCACTCTTTTTTTGCAGTATTCGCTCCATAAGACGCACACAGTTTTCCCCCACTTTTTTGGGGGGAAAAAGTGCGTTTTATGGAGCAAAAAATATGGTTTGTGTGTGTGTGTGTGTGTGTGTGTGTAAATAGTATTTAGGGATACTTTGTGACATAATAACAACTATGCCTGTTTAAACATGACAGCAAATGGCAAGAAATAATCAGTACTTTGAAAGTGGTATACATCATATTAGTCTTATATAACTTACATACTGACTCGTATTTCATGAGGCACACAAATACTTTATTTGTACACTGATTCCAAATACTCATTTGCACCTCTTGCATTTGGACATGGTTTGGCCAAGGGTACTTCTTACAAAAAATATTTTTTTTTATGTTAGTGGCTTTAAGATTAAGGGCCCATGTTAACTTTTCTTTTCGATCACCATCTTATCCAAGAGTGTCTGCCCTAGCACACATTAGTCCTTTGACTGTTTAATGTCTGGTTGATATTGTAGATAATGTATTAATGGTTATGTGAGGCTTCATAGTTGATAGTTGTATAGTTGCGGATTTTGCTACAGGGGTAACTGTCTCTGTAATATCAATCAATCGATCTAAACATACCAAAATACCAATGTAATTATGTTGCCCGTTATGTCAATTACCTTGCCCTTGCTTAAATTAAAGCAGCTACTGCAAGGGAGCTTAAACCTAATGACATGGTTACTATAAAAGTGTATGAATGCCAGTGTTCAGAGGCAAACAAACTCAATGGTCAGTTTTGGAAATAAAGCCATACAGGTTTCCATATTGTATATATTTGGCCTGGATTGGTCGGCTCAGACCATAGTGATTTTAAAAGCACTACCGGACAGTGCAGTTTTGGAGACAAATGAGCTCTTGGACATCCATCACTAGTTGATGTAGATCAGGGGTCCTCAAACTACGGCCCGCGGGCCACATGCGGCCCGCTGAGGACATTTATATGGCCCGCCGGGTGTTTATGCCGCCGCTGCCTGTCTGTCATTTTTTTTACATGAGAAGGACGGTCATTGGTGGAAGAGGGAAAGGGGGCGGCGGCCGCCGCCGATTGGCTGGCTGGCTGAAGCGCTGGATCATGACAATTGTTGTCCGGCTGCAATCTAGCTTTAGGCGGTGAGAGGAACCGAACAGCGCAGCCGGACTACAACTCTCATCTCCCAGGATTCAGAGAAAACCAGGGCATTTGGGAGGGCCGCCTGAGCGGTGACTTGTGGGCAGTGAAGGTCAGAAGCTGGAGCGCGAAGAGCGGGAGAGAGAGTGCGGGAAACTGAGGCATCACAGCGCAGAGGCAGCTTGGAGGAAGTTGGGAGCATTATTACCTCAGTGTGAGCCTGATGTAAAAGCGGAGTTTCACCAATCAGACTGTAATGACTTTACTTCATTTTAAATATTGTATTTGTTCCAGTTTTGTTTCTTCACTTCAAAATAAGATATATGCAGTGTGCATAGGAATTTGTTCATAGTTTTTGTTTTTACTATAGTCCGGCCCTCCAACGGTCAGAGGGACAGTGAACTGGCCCCCTATTTAAAAAGTTTGAGGACCCCTGATGTAGATAATGTGTTGTCTACTTACTTGGATAACAGGGGGTGGTTCTTTGGCAGAGGTAATATTTCCCAACCCACCCTGTGTATTATTTTTTCAAACATTATTAGCCAGAAACACAGCAAACAGCTCACACAACACTACAGCCTTATATTGTTTTTAACAATATGTGCCTACCAGTGCTGGATTAAGGCTTTGGGGGGCCCGGGGCACTTAAGACAGGGGGGCCCCTAAGATCTAAAATTAAGGCAGTGGTTCCCAAACTTTTGCATTTTGCGGCACCATTAGAGTCTCCATAATTTTTTCAAGTCACCCCTCCAAAATAATTACTGAGCAGTCCCGTTTTATAAGTAGTTGGGTCAAAATAGCGTAATTAGGTCAGGATAGAAATACTTATTTAGTTGTATGCAAAAATAATACACATAAATCCAAGGGAAAATAATTTTTTTAGATATTTCTTTCAATTATATTTCTGTCAAAGAATAATTTACAGCTAACTCACTCTGTGCCCCTGCATCATCTGCATCCACACACTCTGTGCCCCTCTGCATCCACACACTCTGTGCCCCTCTGCATCCACACACTCTGTGCCCCTCTGCATCCACACACTCTGTGCCCCTCAACATCCTCACTCTGCCCCCTCCTTCATTCTTTTGCCCCTCCATTGCTGTTTCCTATCACCATTCCCCTCCATTTCTTTACTTACCATACTTGACCTTCTTTCTTCTATTTCTTCTGTTTTTTCTTCTTTCTTCTTACCAATTCTCCTCTCTCCTGCCGCTGCTCACTGAATGTCGGGCATCATATATATATATATATTAATATTAGTACAGGTACTTGTAAATTGTACACGCACCTTTGTATAAAACGCATGTAAAATAACGCCATTGGGTATAAGGCTATTAGCATTGACACATCCTGCATTACATCACCTACAGCCCGCAGTATGACACTTACAGCTCTTCCAGAGGGCTCGCCAAGGTTGTCTGCATAAGACAAATCATTGCTTACACAAACTAAAATACTGTACATTAAAACAATCATCAAAAGCCCACATTAAAATGGGTATTGACACCACACATTAAAACTAGCAATGATACCGCACATTAAAAATACCATTGATAACGTACTCTAAAACGAACATTTATACCGCAAGCTAAAACTAGCAATGACACCGCACTTTAAAAATACAATGTATAGTGCACATTAAAACTAGCAATGATACTGCACATTTAAACTAACTTTGATAACGTAACACCAATTTTGAATATATATCTATCTATATATATATATATATATATATATATATATGTGTGTAGCTATGTATATATGTGCATATATATGTGTCTATATATATATATATATATATATATATATATATATTCATGCAGGACCCTCTATTTTATTAATCATTACTAAAGTAATTATCGAAGCCTGCCACTTATATTAAAGCTTTAAGTAGATTACATAAATATATGTATATAAATAAATAAATATAAATTATATATAATGTACTACAATTTTATTCAAACTTTAATATAACTGGACGGCTTCAGTAATTACTTTACTAATGATTAATAAAATAGAATCTGCCACTCTGGCATTGGCTCTACCAGTCTAATATTAATGTTTAATGTATATTTATTGAAACACTACTGATAAAATAAATAATCATATCTATATACATATTTAAGAAGACCCCACATAGCATGATTATTACTTGTTTGCTTGATTAAATATGTAAAATGTAGCCACTATATATATATATATATATATATATATATATATATATATATATATATATATATATATATATAGGCATATTTAATCAAGAAATAAACATGTTATGAAGGGTTTTCTCTATATATTTATTTATGTATAATTTTTGGTTCCACTCACCTACTCTCTTCCGTCTTCATGTCGAGGAGGAGCTGCTGCAGCTGCACATGCGCAGCAGCTCCATTTTGGCCTTTTTAGATGTTACAGCAGCCGCGGTGCTGCTAACACAGAGTGGGCGCATCGCGCATGCGTCAGTAGGGACCCCGCCGCTGTCAGATGTCACGGTTGCTGTCAGTTGCTTTCAGACAGTAACTGACAGCAGAGAAGGTAATGCAGGCGGGGGGGGGGGGGCGCGGAGAGTGGGGGTCACTGGGAAAGTGGGGGGCACGGAGCGGTTGCTGTCAGTTGCTGTTAGACAGTAACTGACAGCGTGACAACAGAGGAGGTAATGCGGGCGCGGAGAAAGGGGGCACGGCGTGTTTGCTGTCAGTTGCTGTCAACTGACAGCAGGTAAAGAGGTGAAGTCATGCAGGCGGCGGGGGGCCCTCGGAGAGAGGGGGGCCCGGGGCACTTGCCCCCTGTGCCCCCCCCTTAATCCGGCTATGGTGCCTACTGCAATAAAAACAGGAATGAACATTGATTAAAGTGGTTTGCTGAAGCACTGCCGGTGTACCAGACAAAGTGCATTAGCACTATTCTAAAAGCCTAATGCCTTCGTATATATTGTACATTTGGCCATAATCATAACGGAACATATTTGTAGTTAACATTAATCACCTTGTTGCATCCCTAGAATGATTTAAACTAGTCATTTCGTGGCATTTGCACCTGTGATTTGTGGCTCATTTTTGTCAGGTTACATATTAAAATATCAGAATATACTTTACTGGAGGAATTTGGCAACCTAGAAAGGGACACTGTAGTAGTTATATGCTTGGTTTGCAACCATTTACTCACACAAACCAAGAGACACTGCAACTGGGGTCAAATATGTCTGTTTTCGGTAGCCATTAACCAGTATGAGTATAGTGAAAAATGCACCTATTATGGCTGGCATACACATGACGATAGTTTAAATGTTATAGATTCATTTCTGGAATAGTGATGTACATGTGTGCTAACATTTAGAGCTTTACTCTGCAGATCCCACCCATGTTTACATTAAATATTAAACATTGTGTGAACTATGGAGAAATAAATTTCAGGCATGGATGCTTTGTCAGCTACGACACCACTAAATAGTTACTGGTCCAAAACATAAATTTATAGATAGACATAAGGGCCCAGATTCATTTAGGATCTTAACTTGAGACACTTCTTATTTCAGTCTCCTGTCCGAAACAATGTTACAATGGGAGGGGTGCAAACTAGTTTTCAGTTTTGCACATAAGTTAAATACTGACTGTTTTTACATGTAGCACACAAATACTTGATAGCTTAATTGTAGACTCACATTTAAAATAATATTTGTGTGCTACATAAAAAAAAAACAGTCAGTATTTAGCTTATGTGCAAAACTGAAAACTAGCTTGCACCCCTCCCATTGTAACATGGTTTCGGACGGGAGACTTAAAAAAGAAGTTTCTAAAGTTAAGATCTGTTATAAGTCTGGCCCTTAGTCTAAATATAAACGTACCATTTGACACATAAATGTATTGTCATACACGTTTACAACAAAAAATTAAGAAATGTAGACTCAGTGTTGTAAGTTAACAATGTCATTAGACTTATTTTAAAGTATCGAAAGCAAAAAACCATGCTAAAATATGCCATCACAAACTTCCCGACACACAGTTTTGGTATGAACTAAAATTTTAATATTAAAGTAAAAATTTTGATTGTTTTTCACCACTTAAACTGTAAACAAAATATTAAAGCAAAAAAAATCATTTTTTACTCCTCTTTTTGTGAGGACTCTTGTTGGGAAAGCCGGCTCCGTCTTCTGGATACCCGTGATGTAGAGGAGTCAGAGGAACCAGGCAAACTTGCAAGGGGAACAGATTGTGTCCGACGCTGTGAAGGTGCAGGGTCATGGACAGGGGGAGTGGCAGGGTTATGGACAGGGGGTTGGCAGGGGACTGGGCAAGAGGGTTGGCAGGGTCATGGACAGTGGGGTGGCAGGAGGCTGGGCAAGGGGGGTGGCAAAGGCACGGGCAAACGAAACACAATAAAGATGGGCTAGGTTTGGATCAAGGAGGGAGGAGTCAACAGATGGACCAGGGAGGGAGGAGACAACAAATGGACCAGGGAGGGAGGAGATAACAGATGGACCAGGTTGGGAGGAAGTAACAGATACAACAGGGAGGGAGGAGACAACAGATGGACCAGGGAGGGAGGAAGGAACAGACACAACAGGGAGGGAGGAGTCAACTGACACACCAGGGATGGAAGAGGAAAGAAACAACTCGGGTTGGTGGCTGGTGAATGAATAATCTGAACTGGGTGAAGGAAAAGTTCCGGAGGTGCGTTGGGAGTGGACATGCAAGAGATCACCCAGGAGTGTTGCTATAGTTGACATAGTGGTTTTTAGTGTATCCATTTGGGTGGTGTATGTGCTCATGAAAGTGGTGTGTGTGTGTGTGTGTGTGCTCATGAAAGTGGTGAGTGTGCTATTGAGAGTGGCGAGTTGTTGCTCCATGCGGGGTAGAGTGCTCGCTATTTGTGCAAGGTGAGTGTTCTGTGATACAGTGGCATCTTCAAATCTTTGGGATGCGAGTGAGAGTGTCTGCACCCTTACACGTTCACCCGGATCCAGCTGAGGGTCCTCCACATCACGGACAACGTCCTCCTGCACATGTAGAGCAGCCTGGTGTCGAGAATCTGTAGATAGAGAAAATTTTTTTTTTTAAAATACTGTAACAGTAATTGTTTTGTTGAGACTAATATTTATCCATGCGTTATGTACCTCTAGTGTCTGGTCCCGCCTCTATGATGGCTGGCCACACCCACTCTGGTGGGCCCCTAGTGTTGCAGTCCCCCGGTGGGCCCTTCATGCCCCAGTCCGACACTGTTTATAGACACAATGTGGTTGAAGCTCACAGTTGACTAACTACTACTATGTCACAGTCTACATACATATACATATCTATATCTATATCTATATATATTAATAAACTACTATACACAGTCATCCAACTTAAATAGGGCTTTAGGACAAACATTTGCTTAGTACCGTTTCTGGACTTCCTGCATTCGACGCACGTGGGGCGAAATCTCATTTCTAGAGGCAGTTATTTCGTGTCAGTTGCGTTGGCGCTCATGAACAGTCAGCTGCCGCTCTTCTGAATGAAATTTCAGTATAACTTGATCAACTAGTACTTCCAGCTCCTGGGGTGTAAAATTATGTTTTCTCATAAGTTGCAGGCCTGGGGCCTGTTCGCCACTGGGGCCTGCATCAGACATATTGCTATTGAAAAGATAAGTAGTGTATTTATTGGCAATGCAAACAGTCAGGTGCAATTAAAGATTGCAAGCCCATCGTCCCCCTTAAAGGTAGCATTTAGCAAACTTCTACCTATGTATCAAGCACATGCCCCTTAATCTAATATTCATTGTTGGTTCAATATTTTTACCTCATTGGCCTACAATAACTACTTCAACATTCTGCTAATACTACCACTCTCCACTTTCAAATTCATAACATTGTTTATCACGTTATCAACACAGTAAAGTCACTTATATCACATTCAAATTTTCTGAGCGGTAACCCAAGATTGTGATTAGAAATTTACGGTTTCTGTCAAATTCAGCCACCACCATGATTAATAGTATGTACTACAAATGTACAATTTGTTAAAATATTCAAAATAACTGACTAGATACATTTGGAGTCATGTGTCCATTAATGCTATAATGAACTTATTTGTGTGTTTGTTAGGGAGAAGGTAATTAGCATAGTGTAGCATGAAATTGTATACTTTCCATGTAAAGTTGAAGGCAAAGGCCTTTTGGTTTATACTTTTTATTTTTAGCAAAGACACACATATTTTATTGTTACAAGCTGCCTCCATTATGTGATCATCACATTTAGTGTATATATATTAGGGGCACTTTTAGTGTTTTGTGTTTTGGGTTCTGATTAGCTTGATGTTTTGGGTTCTGATTTGTTTTGCCAAAACACCTGATGAAAGGTTTTGGTTCTGATTTAGGGTTTTGGGTTCTGATTTATTTTTAAAAAAGCATATAAAAAGCACTAAAATCCAGTTTTTGGGTTTTTTTACACTCCTACGCTATTATTAACCTCAATAACATTCAATAACAATCATTTCCACTAATTTCTAAGAGTGTGCACCGGGCACTTTTAGTGTTTTGGGTTTTGGGTTCTGATTAGCTTGAGGTTTTGGGTTCTGATTTGTTTGGCCAAAACACCTGACGAAAGGTTTTGGTTCTGATTTAGGGTTTTGGGTTCTGATTTATTTTTAAAAAAGCATAAAAAGCGCTAAAATCCAGTTTTTTGTTTTTTTTTACACTCCAACGCTATTATTAACCTCAATAACATTCAATAACAATCATTTCCACTAATTTCTAAGGGTGTGCACCGGGCACTTTTAGTGTTTTGGGTTTTGGGTTCTGATTAGCTTGAGGTTTTGGGTTCTGATTTGTTTGGCCAAAACACCTGACGAAAGGTTTTGGTTCTGATTTAGGGTTTTGGGTTCTGATTTATTTTTAAAAAAGCATAAAAAGTGCTAAAATCTAGTTTTTTTGTTTGTTTTTCACTCCTACGCTATTATTAACCTCAATAACATTCAATAACAATCATTTCCACCAATTTCCAGTCTATTCTGAACACCTCACACCTCACAATATTGTTTTTAGTCCAAAACGTTGCACCGGGTAGCTTTCTGGACTGCGTAGTGGAGTGGGCCCGGTACCCAATTTGGTACCGGGGCCACAATACCTCCGCCTTCAAATGGTCTCAATTCCACTGCACAGCTGCCTGCTCCTACATCCTCGGCAGCATATACAGGGTGTAGTTCGAGCGTGTCAATACCTCTTGTTTTAGACGATGACAGGTCATTTTGATTAATTTTGGATTTGGTAGCAACAGTCAACGTTTTTTAATATCTGATACGCCTCTATCTGGACTGCGTAGTGGAGTGGCCCCGGTACCCAATTTGGTACCGGGGCCACAATACCTCCTCCAACCATGGTACAGACCATTCATCATTGAGATCCCATCAAGTATGTTAAAGACAGACAGGGTCGAAGTGTTATTTGTTGACTTTGGAAACAAAAAAACTGTCCCTGTTGCAAATCTTCGTGCAATGAAGAGTGACTTTTTCATTTAAAGGCTCAAGTTTTCAAGTGTAGTGTTTATAAGTTATATTATACTTTTGGTTTAATTTGTTTAATTTGTTTTAATTTTGTTTTACTTTGTGCTCATGGCAAACGACTGTTGAACGGTCAATTGTTTGGTGAAAGACGTAGCAGTTTTACGACTTCCCCTCTGGGAAGATGACCGACTAACAGCAGCAACAGCAGCAGTGGCAGTAGTAGGCGTACCGCTGCAGGATTCCTCAGATGAATCCCGTATTGAAGAGGACTCAGTCTGGCTGGTGACATGGCCTGCAGGACTAAATATGATGGAGATCATGGAGGAAGTTGACGAGGAGGGTGTTGGTGGTGTGTATCCAACAGGACCAAGGGATTTAGGTGTCCCTGGACTGATGACGGTCCTAGCCCCAGTTTCTGAACTAACCACTGAACTATGAAGGTTATTCAGGTGACGTATAAGAGAGGATGTCTCTAGGTGGCCAAGATCCTTACCCCTGCTTATTTGAGCTTTACATAAGCTACATATGGCCATACATTTGTTGTCAGGATTTGGATAAAAATAACTCCAGACCGAAGAGGTGCATTTTTTGGTCTTCTGACCAGGCATGATGATGGGCTTTTTCATCCCATGGACAACAGCTGTTTCCCCCCCTGGTGCCTCATTTACAATAACCACATCAGCATCCTCATCATCAAGTTCCTCCACAGCGCCAGCTACATCAATAGCCTCCTCCCGGTGTACAACATTGACACCTTGATTATCCAAATCTGGATCTACACTGTGGGTGATCCTTCCAGCATATGCAGAGGGTGTGCTGCAAATGGTGGATGGAGTCACCTCTTCCCGTACAGTGATGGGAAAGTCAGGCTTATCAACCACCAACACCCTTGGACTTGCCTTGGGGATTTGTGATGTCATCTGTTTAGAAGACAGAGTTGTTTGCTGTTTTGTTGTTGCTGACAGCATAACTCTCTTAAATTTTTTTGAGAGGGGGAGGAGGAGGGCTTAGATCCTTGGGTGAAGCTGAACCACTAGTCCTGAACACGGGCCAGGGCCTAAGCCGTTCCTTGCCACTCTGTGTCGTAAATGGCATATTGGCAAGTTTTCGTTTCTTCTCAGATGTTTTTAATTTTCTTTTTTTGGAAATTTTAGTCAACTTTGGGTTTTTGGATTTTACATGCCCTGTACTAGGAGACTGGGCATCGGCCTTGGCAGACGACGTTGATGGTATTTCATCGTCTATGTCATGACTAGTGGCAGCAGCTTCAGCATTAGGAGGAAGTCGTTCTTGATCTTTCCCTACTTTATCCTCCAAATTTTGGTACTCCATTATATGCAGCACAAGAGAGCGTACCCCTAAACCACACACACTGGGCAAAGCCTTTACAAATTATCTGCGGCACAGGAGAGTACCACTGGACTGTAGTTATACAGCAGTACCTATTTTTAGTGACAGCTGCAAGAGTGAACGTAGTGTGAATTTGAATTGAAATAGTATTACCTATTTTTTGTGACAGCTGCAAGAGTGAACGTAGTGTGACTTTGAATTGAAATAGTACTACCTATTTTTTTAACCTAATTTTTTTTTTCTCGCATAATTTTTTTATTTTTTTTATATTTATTTTTTTATAACTTTTTAATAAATTTTTTATAACTTTGGAATAATTTAGAAATAACATTGCCCTTAGCAGAACAGAGCACAGGACACAGCACCACTGGAATCAGCAGGACACAGCACTGCACAAAGCACCACTGGACTCAGCAGGACAGAGCACAGGACACAGCACCACTGGACTCAGCAGGACAGAGCACAGGACACAGCACCACTGGACTGGACTGAGCAGAACACAGCACAGCACAGCACAGCACGAGAAATCACAGGACAGAGGACCACCTAACACACCCTCCCTCTTCCCTGATCAATGCCCGAGTGAAGATGGCAGGGGCAAGCGGGGAATTTAAAGGTATCGCGAGATCCGACAGCGGGATTATGAGTCAGAGCCTCATTTTAAGTTTTGTAATCGGCGGGAATACCCGGACATCGCTCGGATCTGACTCGGAATCACACTGTTCGGGTGGGCTCGGATTCCAGACATCCGAGCCCGCTCATCCTTACTAATTTCCAGTCTATTCTGAACACCTCACACCTCACAATATTGTTTTTAGTCCAAAACGTTGCACCGAGGTAGCTTTCTGGACTGCGTAGTGGAGTGGCCCCGGTACCCAATTTGGTACCGGGGCCACAATATCTCCTTCAACTGGTCTGAATTCCACTGCACAGTAGTCTGCTCCTACCTCCTCCAACTGGTCTGAATTCCACTGCACAGATGGCTGCTCCTACATCCTCCAACTGGTCTGAATTCCACTGCACAGATGGCGGACACCGGATGCACGTCTAACACCAACATAGCTGTTAAGGCCGCAGTTATTTTTGGGTACAGTAGCAACAGTGAACGTAGTTTGACTTTTAAATAGCAGTACCTAATATTTTTTGGTACAGCAGCAACAGTGAACGTAGTTTTACTTTTAAATAGCAGTACCTATTATTTTTTGGTACAGCAGCAACAGAGAATGTAGTTTGACTTTTAAATAGCAGTACCTATTATTTTTGGGTACAGCAGCAACAGAGTACGTAGTTTGACTTTTAAATAGCAGTACCTATTATTTTTGGGTACAGCAGCAACAGAGAACGTAGTTTGACTTTTAAATAGCAGTACCTATTTTTTTTTGGTACAGCAGCAACAGTGAACGTAGTTATACTTTTAAATAGCAGTACCTAGTATTTTTTGGTACAGCAGCAACAGTGAACGTAGTTTGACTTTGAAATAGCAGTACCTATTATTTTTTGGTACAGCAGCAACAGTGAACGTAGTTTGACTTTTAAATAGCAGTACCTAGTATTTTTGGGTACAGCAGCAACAGAGAACGTAGTTTGACTTTGAAATAGCAGTACCTATGTTTTTTTTCAATTAGTTTTGTATAAGTTTTTTAAAAAAAAATTATATTTTTTTTTACATTTTTTTTGTATAAGTTTTTTATAATTATTTTTTTTAATTTTTTTATAACTTTTGAATAAATTTGAAATAACTATGCCCTTAGCAGGACAGAGCACAGGACACAGCACCACTGGATTCAGCAGGACAGAGCACAGGATAAAAGCACCACTGGACTCAGCAGGACAGAGCACTGGACAAAGCACCACTTGACTCAGCAGGACGAGCACTGGACAAAGCACAAAGAACAACTAAACTGATCAGGAGCTTCCTAACTACAACCGCCCTCACGAGTGATCACAGCCAGAATGAAGATGGCGCCCGCAAGGTGAGTATTTATGACATCCGAGTCTCGCGAGATCCGACGCGAGACTTGGATGTTATAGCCTCGGTTTGGCTCCGTTTTCCGCCAGGAAGTTCCCGAACAGTGCTCGGATCGGCCTCGGATCCGCACTGTTCGGGTGGGCTCGGATTGCGAGAATCCAAGTCCGCTCATCCCTAATATATATATATATATATATATATATATATATATATATGAATATATTCCAACATTTGATACTTACTGGTTGTTGCAATTGGAGAATGCTGCTCCAAAATAATGATTTGTCAAATTCGGTTTGGCCTGCTCTGGCAAAGCACATGAACAGGAATGTATGCAAAGTCCAGGTGGGTTTTAAAGCATGAGTTGATTCATAAAGCAGATGTACACTCTTTTAGTAATTGCAGAGCACAGAGTACTCGTCTCATCCGCGATGGGCGCCATGTTTTTGGTGGGAGAGGCAACCATTACACACAGGTGTCAGAAAGATCCGCCTGTGACGTGAACGCGCCCATACGTGCTGAGAGAACACAGCGCAGAATACTTCCATTTTGATAGCTTGCAAGAAAGAAACTGAGGGCAGCTATATTTTCAAGACGCGAGCTGCGAGTGCTCACCGAGGGCATGGATAACGTGCCCTCGGAGAGATATGTCTCCAATGAAATCAAGCTGCAGGCATACCAGAGGGTCCGCAGATACCTCCGGCTGCAGTTTCATAAAAACAGGAGCATAGTTCAACTGCAAAGGTGCTGGAGCGACCTCCGGCGCCGTCAGCCCTAGCTGCTGGATGAACTCCGTCAGGAGATTATAAGAAGTAAGTTCTCTATTAATCGCCAAAAACACGTGTACACATATAACTTTGCTAATTGTTTGAAATTATGTTCACCCTAATCACCTGACATGGCCTACCAGTACATATCAATGTGCCAGCACACTATAAAGGGCATTCCCCTTCCAATGCACCCAACTTGCTTTGGCTCCTGTCTCCTACATTTGTCTGCTGCCCATTTACTTCCCTAAAAGTTTTAGGGATAAACTTCTGAACATTAAGGGAGGTTTTTAGAATCAGCCTTTCAAATTCTCTTGACCCCAATGCTGTAACTTACTGACCTAACCTTCAAAACAGATTGGAGTGGCAGATGTTTTGTTATTAATGTCCAAACATTTAAATGGCATGTTTTACAACCCAAACTCCTTAGCGTTGATTGGAAATATTTGTAGGTGCCATAAGGTGCAAACAGATTACCTACTGTACTATATATAGATAATCAATCCTTAATTAACTGGCTATTTACAATGTGAGGTAGTCCCAACAAAGGCTGATGTAAAAAATATACTCATCATCCAAAGTATTTGATATCCCTCCACTAATTCAGTTGCCCTGTACAGAGAGAACTAATTCACATCATTACCAGCCCCATGGCAGTTTGCTGACTTAAATTCCCTAACATTTCAACATAGACTACTGGTAATTTGTTTACAATCCAAATTAGCCACCTAGAAGTATGTTTGGGGAGTGTGGTAGTCAACACATGCAAGTATGGAGCAAACATGCAAACTCCACACAGATGAAGCTAGAATAAGGGGCCTGATTCATTAAGTATCTTAAATGAAGAGGTATCTTATTTCAGTCTCCTGGACAAAACCATGTTACAATGGAAGGGGTGAAAACTAGTTTTCAGTTTTGCACATAAGTTAAATGCTGACTGTTTTTTCATGTAGCACACAAATACTTGATAGCTTATTTCTACACTGAAACTTAAAGTTGATATTTGTGTGCTACATGAAAACACAGACAGCATTTAACTTATGTACAAAACAGAAAACTAGTTTGCTAGACTCAAACTCCTGACCCCAGTGCTATGAGAGCAAAATGCTAACCACTAGGCCACTGAGATATTCCACATCCCTATACCAAAAACAAACATTTGTGACAGGTCATGTGAAATGCTTTTTGTTCATCATGTTTAGCTCCTTGATTTGGTAGTAGCTAATATTTGTGTCTGCTGGCAATGCTAAGTTTATTAAACATGTATGATCAGCTGATTGTCATAATACTATTGGTTTATTAAGCTGGTGATTGTGTTAACAGTCCGGGCATGTTGGGAACGGCAGCAACGTCGTTGGGCGGTGAGGGAGGCGGAGGAGGAGGCGGAGGAGGACCAGCTGCAGCAGATGGCAGTCCAGGGGGAGGACGAGGCCGAAGCCTTCCCAGAGACAGAGGGAGAGGAGCAGGGCGAAGGCCAGGATGAAGCAGAGGAGGACTCCCAGCCTGCCGCCCAATCCTCCCCCTCTGCCTCTGAGGCGGCTGAGTGGTCTTCTGAGAAGCCAGAGCCAGACCCAGAGGTCCACCAGGACCAGGGAGCCAAAAGCCAGCTGCTAGTGCCTCAAGCGGATGAGGCATTAGGAAATAGTTTTCAAGACAAGTTTTGGATTTTGATACCACTGCAATGTGCATAAAAATTGTGACTGATCCCTGCTGGAACACATGTTGATTAAAAAGTGACATGTATGACTTAGGTTGCAATGATAATGGACATCCAAATGGGAGTTTGTGCAAACAAGAAAAGAACAGCCACAGCCATCTTAACACATGGTCACACAGGGCAGGGGCAACACGTACAGACGGTTCCGATTGACTTGTCAACTTCTCAGTATATAGTGTTATCGTTTTACCGTGAAATTATCAAATAAATCTCTTGCAATAAAGCGAGTTAACCTTTGGGTTGAACACTTGATTATTCCTAAAATTTTATAAAGTATTTAGTACTGTAGCACCTCTGTTTGTATGATTAAACAAATGATTTTGCAATTAGATTTGAACATACTTGCTTAGCAAAATAAAGGGACATGTTAGATTTTCAAAACGTTTATAGATTAATGTCTGCTCTTTAGCAGACGTTTTATTTTGCAAACACTGAATTTGTGGGAGTTTGCAATAAGTATGATATACATTTTTGGACACATTTTCAACTGTTTGCTGTGAGTTATTGTGTAGGTAGGGCCTCAGTGTAGTGTTTTTGCCTGGAGACTATAATGCTGTTAAGACCACCCTGTCCACGGCCCTCTCCCGGGGCACAACAGAATGTAATACATCTCTAAAAATGCGACACCAAAGCCCTATCAACGTGTAATGTGCGTCCAAATGGTTTTGTAGCCAGAGACCTAACATTTTAAATTAATGTAACAGTACACATCTCTAATTGCTGTTTGTTTGGCAAAATAGGTTTACATGTATTTAATGTTTTTTTCTGGTTTCTTTCAGCACACATGGAGGAAGCTGACAAGTATCAGAGCTAAGCCATTCACACATTGAAAAGAACATGGAAACTGTACCCAGAAGTGGCATCAGTGGTGTAAGCCAGAAGTGCAAGCGTTGCAAAGCTCCATGGTACTGGAGTGGGGTGAGTGTTCTGTTTGGATAAAGCAAAGTACATCACCTAACCTGTATGCCGTGGATCCAGATGAAAGTCTGTTTGCAGGCAATGTTGCAATTTACTCCAAGGAGGCTGTCCCCTACAACCCCCCCCCCTCTTAGTCCATTCGTAGTAATAAATGTCAGCATGGACATTATAATGTGCATGTGAACTGTGGGTCCTGAAGGCTTTTCGAAAGTACCCCCCAAAAAATTATTTTCTAACAATACAGGATAAATATCATGGCATATCTTACAATGTGGTTGAGCGTGTATAACAAATCCTAATTAATAAATGAAACTATTGTGTGAAGTTCCTGTGTTTCTTGTTAGCATAATGATTCCAGTCCATGCAATGGTTGTGGGTATGCTTTGTATTTGAACTCATGGCTGCTGTGTTGTGAGTAGAGATGGGCGGGTCCGGTTCTCCGAGAACCGAACCCACCCGAACTTTGGGTATCCGAGTACCGAGCTGAGCAGCTCGGTACTCTCCCGCCCATTCCGAATCCAAATCGAGGCCGAACGTCATTGTGACGTCGTCAGATCTCGGGACTCGGTTCTCGCGATACTTCAACTTTATAAATACACGCCTCCACAGCAATCCATCGCCATTTGACAGAGGGAGAGAGCAGGGTGTAGTCATAGGCTAATTAGAGCAGGGACAGAGAATACAATATTGTTCTTGCAATTGCTCTAACCAAAATCGCTAGTGCAGAGAGGAGGATAGAGGTTTATTATTTTTTCTTCATATTTGGCACTCCCCAGCGCTTTTGGGGTGTCCCCCATAATTGTGCATTAATATTTCTGGCTGTCAAAAGTCATATCTGTCAGCAGTATCTACTAAATAATTTGTAGCACACCTCAGTGCTTTTGGGGTGTCCTCCCTAATTGTGCATTAATATTTCTGGCTGTCAAAAGTCATATCTGTCAGCAGTATCTAC
This sequence comes from Mixophyes fleayi, assembly GCF_038048845.1. Lineage (NCBI taxonomy): Eukaryota > Metazoa > Chordata > Amphibia > Anura > Limnodynastidae > Mixophyes > Mixophyes fleayi. The sequence continues at coordinate 93,317,456 of NC_134408.1, read as the reverse complement.
TAAATAATTTGTAGCACTCCTCAGTGCTTTTGGGGTGTCCTCCCTAATTGTGCATTAATATTTCTGGCTGTCAAAAGTCATAACTGTCAGCAGAATCTACTAAATAATTTTTAGCACTCCTCAGTGCTTTTGGGGTGTCCTCCCTAATTGTGCATTAATATTTCTGGCTGTCAAAAGTCATAACTGTCAGCAGAATCTACTAAATAATTTTTAGCACTCCTCAGTGCTTTTGGGGTGTCCTCCCTAATTGTGCATTAATATTTCTGGCTGTCAAAAGTCATATCTGTCAGCAGTATCTACTAAATAATTTTTAGCACTCCTCAGTGTTTTTGGGGTGTCCTCCCTAATTGTGCATTAATATTTCTGGCTGTCAAAAGTCATATCTGTCAGCAGTATCTACTAAATAATTTTTAGCACTCCTCAGTGTTTTTGGGGTGTCCTCCCTAATTGTGCATTAATATTTCTGGCTGTCAAAAGTCATATCTGTCAGCAGTATCTACTTAATAATTTGTAGCACTCCTCAGTGCTTTTGGGGTGTCCTCCCTAATTGTGCATTAATATTTCTGGCTGTCAAAAGTCATATCTGTCAGCAGTATCTACTAAATAATTTTTAGCACTCCTCAGTGCTTTTGGGGTGTCCTCCCTAATTGTGCATTAATATTTCTGGCTGTCAAAAGTCATAACTGTCAGCAGAATCTACTAAATAATTTTTAGCACTCCTCAGTGCTTTTGGGGTGTCCTCCCTAATTGTGCATTAATATTTCTGGCTGTCAAAAGTCATATCTGTCAGCAGTATCTACTAAATAATTTTTAGCACTCCTCAGTGTTTTTGGGGTGTCCTCCCTAATTGTGCATTAATATTTCTGGCTGTCAAAAGTCATATCTGTCAGCAGTATCTACTAAATAATTTTTAGCACTCCTCAGTGTTTTTGGGGTGTCTCCCTAATTGTGCATTAATATTTCTGGCTGTCAAAAGTCATATCTGTCAGCAGTATCTACTAAATAATTTTTAGCACTCCTCAGTGCTTTTGGGGTGTCCTCCCTAATTGTGCATTAATATTTCTGGCTGTCAAAAGTCATAACTGTCAGCAGAATCTACTAAATATTTTTTAGCACTCCTCAGTGCTTTTGGGGTGTCCTCCCTAATTGTGCATTAATATTTCTGGCTGTCAAAAGTCATTTCTGTCAGCAGAATCTACTAAATAATTTTTAGCACTCCTCAGTGCTTTTGGGGTGTCCTCCCTAATTGTGCATTAATATTTCTGGCTGTCAAAAGTCATATCTGTCAGCAGTATCTACTAAATAATTTTTAGCACTCCTCAGTGTTTTTGGGGTGTCCTCCCTAATTGTGCATTAATATTTCTGGCTGTCAAAAGTCATATCTGTCAGCAGTATCTACTAAATAATTTTTAGCACTCCTCAGTGTTTTTGGGGTGTCCTCCCTAATTGTGCATTAATATTTCTGGCTGTCAAAAGTCATATCTGTCAGCAGTATCTACTAAATAATTTTTAGCACTCCTCAGTGCTTTTGGGGTGTCCTCCCTAATTGTGCATTAATATTTCTGGCTGTCAAAAGTCATAACTGTCAGCAGAATCTACTAAATAATTTTTAGCACTCCCCAGTGGTTTGCGCTCAGAATGGATTCAAAGCAGTCCACATATGATCTAAATGAGCAACCAGGTTCTGTCACCAGTCCTGATGTTAGTGTTCCCAGTACGTCATCTGGCCAAGGCGATGTCAAACAACAGAGTGTTTTCAAATTAGTGCAAAAAACAAAAACCAAAAAAAAATTTACTGTATTGAAGCGAAAAAGAAGTGTAACTGAGCAAAAGTTAAGTGACGATAAAAAAAAAATTGCAAGCATGCCATTCTACACACGCAGTGGCAAAGAGAGAATGAGGCCTTCACCTTTGGCTATTAGTGGCAGATCCCAAAAAGTTACCCAGCCTACAATTGGTGCACAACTACTGTTACGCGTCAAAGCCGAGCTGCAAGATAACAGTGAGGCATTACAGGAGAATATTTGCTCTGATTCACAAATGACAACAATCCCTGTGGAGAGTCCATCCAACAGTGGGATGTCTAATCGTGAGCATTCTGCTGATGTGTGCCTTAATAGCCCGAGTGTAGCCGGTGATACCCAAATTGAGGATGCCACTTTGGAATTAGAAGAGGATGAGGGGGAGATTTGTGTAGGCGACGAGGGCGCTAATGAGGATGTTGATGAGGATGAGGTTGTTTGTGTAAGTCCTGCACCAGTGGCAGCAGTTCTGGCACGTGACAAGAAAAAGGCCATTGTCATGCCTGGGCATAAAACAAAAAAATCCACTTCTTATGTGTGGAATTATTTCTACCCAAATCCAGACAACAATTGTATAGCCATTTGTAGTGTATGTGAAGCCACAGGCAGTCGAGGGAGGGACCTTAACCATCTTGGAACCTCGTCTATGTTACGCCATTTAACGAGAGTTCATGGCAAAGTGTTGGGAAAAGCTGAAAGTTCTTCCCAAAAGAATACAAGCACTCCCTCATCAGCTAAGACCCTCCGCTCACCGACATACCGACGGCTACAAAATACACCCACAACACCATCCTCATCAATATCCTCAGTAGCGCTCGGAGTTAGCCCGGCATCCCACTTAAGGCTGGATGACTCCGGCACTATTATTGATTCCTCTGAAGAAAGCGTTAGTCCTGCTGCTGCTGCTGTTGCTGCTGCTGGGGGTGAATCGTCATCCCAGAGGCAGGTGAATAAAATGAGCAGTCCTACATTTCAGCAATTAACTGTGAAACAATCATTTGCGAGGGGAAGCAAATATGACAGCAGTCACCCAGTCGCCAAGCGAATCACAGACGCCATGGCTGCAATGTTAGTGTTAGATCTGCGTCCAATCTCCACAATAAACGCAGCTGGTTTTTCACAGTTAATTGAGGTTTTGTGTCCGCGTTACAGAATTCCATCGCGACACCATTTCTCCCGTAAAGCTATTCCACAACTATACCAAAAAGTGTGTAAAAATGTAGAGATTGCGCTGAAAAATGCCATTCTGCCCACTGTTCACTTAACCACAGATATGTGGACAAGTGGAAGTGGCCAAACCAAAGACTATATGACTGTGACAGCCCACTGGGTTGGTCATTCACCTTCACCAGCAGGAACAGCAGCAGCATGTACACCACTACGTAACATTTGTCACAGGCAGGCCACTCTTTGTATCACCGGCTTCACTAACAGGCATACGGCTGACAATTTGTTACGCAAACTGAGAGATGTGATTGATGCATGGCTTATACCACTCGGACTCTCCCCAGGGTATGTCATTTCAGATAACGCCAACAATATAGTGCGAGCATTACAGCTGGGTGATTTCCAACATATTCCCTGTTTTGCTCACACCATCAACTTGGTGGTGCAGAGCTTCCTACGAAATAACCGTGAGGTGCAGGAGATGCTTTCGGTGGCCCGTAAAATTTCAGGCCATTTCAGGCATTCAGCCACAGCATGTAGGAGATTACAGCAGCTCCAAGAGCAGTTTAACTTGCCCTGCCACCAACTTAAGCAAGAGGTGGTAACTCGGTGGAATTCCACCCTGTACATGCTTCAGAGGATGTAGGAACAGCGCAAAGCCATCCAAGCATATTGCACAAGTCATGACATTGGGAAAGGAGGGGGGATGTATTTCACTCTTGCATAGTGGGGAATCCTTTCAGTGCTGTGCAAGGTGCTGAAACCATTTGAAGTTGTGACATGTGAGGTCAGTGCTGACTCTGCTAGTTTGAGCCAAGTCATTCCTTTAATTAGACTATTGGAAAAGCAGCTTGAGAAAATGAAGGAGGAGCTGAAAGCAAGCAATTCAGCAAAGTATGTTGGCCTTGTCGATCAAGTACTTAATTCGCTTCACAATGATCCTCGAGTTATTAAGATCTTGAACTCAGATTAGTACGTTTTGGCCACTGTGCTTGATCCAAGGTTTAAAACCTACATTGAGTCTTTACTTGTAAATGAGCGAGATGTGAACTTTTGCAAGGAGCTATTGCTCAGCAAGTTGGCCGCTGAACTGGGCCTCGGCTTGACGACGTGTCCTCCTTCACTTTCTCAAGCTGTTGCTCGTAAAAAATTAAATTTCCAAAAAAGAAGCAGGGAAGACACAGGGGGCAGACCAGAACAATTTAACATCTGGGCTGGTTTGAAGGATTTTTCAAAAAAATGTGTCACTTTGCCCATAACTCCATCCAATATGAGTATAAACATGCAAAGGATAGTGGAGGATTACTTTCAAGAGGTAGTTGATATGGAAATGTCAGACAGTCCCTTTCCTTACTGGGAAGAAAAGCAGGCCATTTGGAAACCCATGTACAAACTTGCTTTGCAATACCTAAGCTGCCCACCCTCCAGTGTGTACTCTGAACGAGTGTTCAGCACAGCAGGGAACTTAGTCAGTGATCGCCGTAGAAGGTTACTTCCCAAAAATGTGGAGAAAATGATGTTTATAAAAATGAACTACATCTTCCACGAGGAAGGCCTTCACCATCCAAGACATCCAAGCACTGACTGTTCTCTAATGGCGGATTCAAGCGGCGATGAATTGATAGTCTGTGATGATGACGTACACACTGATGAGGGTGAGGATTAAGCTGAAGATGATGCCGATAACATCTTTTTAAAACTTTCTATGTAAGTGTAGGGTGCAATCTACCCCCAAAGAGGAAAGGGACCTGTGGCATTTCCATATCACATACCATCTTGAAAGGCTGCTGTTAGGGCAATTTATCCTTAAGGGTAGGGTGTCATAGACAGAGTGACCCTAAACTGGCTTTGTCCATTTTTCATAATATTGTACAGTCTATAATGGCTGAATTTTTGGGTATTTTATACAAGTGGAGGGGGGCCTAGAGAGACAGAAACCAAACTGGCTTTTCCCATGTCAATTAATATTGTACAGTCTATAATGGCTGAATTTTTTGGTATTTTATACAAGTGGAGGGGGGCTTAGAGAGACAGAGTGACCCCAAACTGTCTTTCTCCATGTCAATTAATATTGTACAGTCTATAATGGCTGAATTTTTTAGTATTTTATACAAGTGGAGGGGGGCCTAGAGAGACAGAAACCAAACTGGCTTTCTCCATGTCAATTAATATTGTACAGTCTATAATGGCTGAATTTTTTGGTATTTTATACAAGTGGAGGGGAGCCTTGAGAGACAGAAACCAAACTGGCTTTTTCCATTTCTTTACATATTTAACTATAAGTGTAGGGTGTAATATACATTCAAAGACGATGGCTGCATTGCCAATATGCATAGATGGAGAGGAAGACAATCTGTTTTGTGTGTAGAATAGGCCTACCAACGAAGAATTAAACTGTTTTTTTGGATGATTTATTACCTCAACAATTAGATTACTTGTCTCTAAAACAGTTGGAGCACTAAATTGGGTTAATTTAGGCCCAAAAACATGGATTTTCCCAAAAAATAGCAAAACAAAACCAAACAAAACCAAAACCAAAACCAAAACACGCAATGGCGGTTTTGCAAAACCAAAACCAAAACCAAAACACGACGGTAATCCAGATCCAAAACCGAATCCAAAACAAAAACACGGGGGTCAGTGACCATCTCTAGTTGTGAGTCCAAAGTGCTAACAACTGAGCTGCCTGTGAGATTGGTATTTTGTCAGTAATGTGTGTAAATAATGAAGAGTTAATATTCAGTGTGAGTTGCCTGTGTAGCACGCATGCTGTATTGTTGGTGTTCTCTGCGGTTTTTCATATCTCAGGTTGGGCTAGTGGGTAGCTGTACCACTTTCCATACAGTCATTCATGTGTTCTAATCCAGACAGAAGCCATTAATCTGTGTGGAGGTTGTATACACTCTTGTGTATATCCTTTATGGAAGAGTATGCTATGCATTTTACTGAAAACCCAGATGTATTAATAGTACAACATACATTTTTATTGAGTCATTATGTATGTGCTTTTGCTATAGCCATATCCATGCATTTTGTGTACTATACGGCGATTTGAAATCCAAAACACAGAAAGGCCATGTATGTTTTAGTGAAAAGTGTGTATTACACTAATTAATAGCAAACGAGAAACAACGTTCAGAGTGTACAACATCATTGTTATTTGCCACTGATTAATCAGTACATAGCTACCCTGTGAAAATAAGCCACAGGCATTGTGTTGTGTTATGTGTAAATAAACTATTCGTCCCTCCCACATTGGGCGTGACATATACATTGCTTAGCTTCCCGTCAATCGCTTGAGATCCGTAGCTTGTGCTTATACCAAGTTTAAAGATCCGTTTTATTGCGTTTGCGCTGCTTATTTCCGTCCCTTAAGTGTAGAAGACCACAGGAGGGTGTGTTTTTGCTGTTTGAGGTACTTATTTCAATCGCGTAAGTGTCTGCGTCACTCAAAGTATGCAACGCAGATACGTATGCTTTTTCGTACCTTGATGATCGGGCCCATTAAGTTTAGAACATTAATTTATTTTGTTTTCCATGCCTAAAACACACAAATTCAAAAACAAACAAACATAGGGGGGCATGGCCTGGAAGCCAGGATGGCCGGAAGGGATTTCTGATAGCTCCTATTTTTGTAATTTAACATCTAGCTCCATCTCCTCTCTGTATCACAATATCTAGCAGAGACATACCCATCTGGACTGCCAGTCACTCAGGCTACCGACTGTGACCAGCATTGTATGCTATACTGACACCGGAGGTCTCATATCACAGCCAAACTAGTTAACTAGTTAGGGCGTGATTTCCATTCCCCCCCACGCTTTGCTATATAGTACGCTGACCGTGCCTGCGAGCTGGTCTGGGGCCCAAACTGCTGCAAGACCACCACTTTATGCCGGTTTTCTAGCACAGACAGGCAAAGTGTATCAGGAACAGCAGACCGGAGACATACCTGGTCGGTGGACAGAGCTGCGGGCAGCCTGTCACATTGTGCCGCACATTAGGACGGATTTTTACTTCCTGTAGTTGCCTGTCTTCTCCCGACTTACACTCCCTGAGGACGAGCTGCAGCCTTACATGGGTGGCAGACACTAACCCAAGTCATTTTATCCAGCTGGGAAGCAGAGCCTCCATACTCCCCTGCTGGTCTCCCTCATAGTTGTTATCGCTGCTGCTGGGGCGCACTGGTTATCCCCCGCACACAGGCTGTGTGGCTTAAGCGGCTGGTGGCACCTCATCCCCATTGGACACAGTCCCAGCACTTCTGCTTTTTCAGTGGGATCAAGATCAGGGGCTACCTGTGTAGCAACTTGCCCCTCCCTCCACCTGCAGCTCACGGTCACACTTACCCTGCTTCTGAGGAAACGGCTGTACAAGCCGAGAAACGCGTCAAGCACTTATACATTACAGCACAATAGCGCTGTCTGTGATCAGAGTTTGAGGACTCACCATCAGTGAGGATATTCCATCAAGTCATCCGAATTCTTAACAGGCTGCTGAATGCCACTGAGATATGAAACAGACCCAGTGTGATTGATTCACCAGAGGACGGGTGGAGTGCCCGGGAGATGTTCTGACACTGGGATTAAGCGGAGGCTGGAGTGCCGCGCAGATGAGATCATGCATCCTCCGGTAACTATACTCTGAATGTATACAAGTTCACACTGCAGTGTGTTTACAACGGACAGAATACACTATTATCAATCATATCAAATACCAAAAACCTGGACAAACTATAAATAGTGAGATCTCGCATAAACATCTATTGCTCCACGTATTGGAAATAATAATAGGTTCAGGTGGAACCAATATCATCCAGGACAGGGACTGTTTTGATGTGAAATAGAAGTATGTCATTATACTAACGCTATTTAAGATTCATTTGGAGGTTACTTACTATAACAGTGTGATCATAAGTAATAATAACAGAATCTGATGAAGCTGTAGTTCACAACTCTATGCACCATTTTCATATACAATTTGTATGTACAAATGTTATATATTTTATTGTTGATTTTATCGAATAATAAATGATATGTGTAATATCTAGCGCCCATTACTTTTGTGCTATATTTTCGCTTATTACATAGGTTGGATACCTATATGGTGCAGCAGATATATACATATACCAATGTTTCAATTTTCCGTCAGTATTAGCGCCCGATGTTATTTTTTTATTTTTATGCACGGTCACACTTACCTGTGAACGGGTTTGGCTTCTCGCCGGCGATCCTGCCTTGCTACCCGTTCTTAAGTCTCTTCACCTGGAGTGCCTTTCTCCTAACAGCCTGGCCGTGCTCACTATCTCAATTCCCACAGTGAGTACTGATTACGAGACACTTTCAGCTTGCTGCTCAATGTGATTGTGCAGGATCGTCAATTCTACCGTCCAACTGGGCCTTGCTGCCATCTAGTAGCTGTTTGTGTTTACTACACCCCATAAAACCCGCTTCAGTTATAAACTGAGAACAATAAGGCACTTCAATACAACTCACGAACAAATGTCTAAATAATAAAAATAGTTTTAGGTCTGAGTGGGTTGTCAGCCCCTGTTCTGCCTTTAACCGGAGCTGCAGGCTCACATTAGCTATACTAGTTCTGCTATCACTTCACATCGGCTGACAGCTAATACAAAGCAAGGCTAGCTAACCATCTGTTGTCACCTTTGTGGAACAGTATTTGGGTCGTGAAACTTCCCTCCTATGTCTACATAACTAACTTTGCTCGGCCCGGGCCTACCCGGAAACACTTTTCTTGTCAAAAAACCTTTCTGGTGTTCCAATATCCATTATGCATAGAAACAGCTCCAGGGGTAGGAGAGGGACTCAAACGGGGATCCTTCAACATATGATGAGACAGTATTCTCCCTCACATACTACCTCCCCCGTCCATTTCCTCAAGCCTCATCTGTAAGCGCGGCTGATTCTGCAGATGCTCTGGCCACTATTCAAGCTATGATGGTTTCTCTTCAGAATTCCTTTACAGTTGAATCTCAGAAACTTGTCGGCTGATCTCCGAGGAGAAATTGCACTGTTGCCTAAACATACTATTCTATTGAACATAAAGTGTACTCAAACTTTAAATTGCTGCAGGAAGCAATGCAAGATATTGATTAACTCCAAAGGGAGCTGATGTTCTTTAAAGATAAAGCAGAGGACCTTGAAAATAGAGAACGCCGGAATAATCTTCATATCCGTAACATTCCGGAGTCGGTAGATTACCAACAGCTAGAACCGAACCGGATTCGTCTATTTCAAGCCCTAGTTCCCAAACTCTCTAATCAAGATATCCACATTGAACGAGCCCACAGGGCCTTGCGCCACAGACCTAAAGACACAGGGATGTTGTCCTTAAATTTCTATCTTTTAAAACCAAAGATAGTATAGTTACAGTAAGCAGAAACTTCCCCTATATTCTATTTGAAGAATCCAAAATTCAAATCTTTCAGGATCTGGCTCCCTCTACAATCTTGAAACGCAGAGAGCTAAGGGAAGTCACAAGAATCCTAAGTGACAATAGATACAAATCTAAGTGGGGCAGCCTTTTTCGTCTAATTGTAGAAGTGGGTTGGTCGCCAGCTCACCGTATGGGATCCTCTCTTCTGGGTAACCCTTACACATGTCAGTCCCCTAGGCTGGGACTCAAATTCCTGTGATTTCCTGGCACCTGTTCTGGTTCCACTTCTCGTGTTGTGGCAACCCGGACATGTATTACTGGACCTAACAGTATTGTTAAGGGGAATTCCCCTTAGGTAATTGTTGAGACTAAATTATTTGCCACAGTTCAGTTATCTTTTAATTTTGATACGCATAGTCCTTGCTTATCTGTTCACTGGTTATATCTGTTTCTACATGCCTAGAGTCTATATGCTTTTGTTACACTTTGGTTTCTTACTCGTTTTTTAGTGTAGCCATTTACAGCACGAGCTGCGGTCATGCCCTCTTGCCCCTCCCGGAGCTCTGGCATGTCTGTCTACTGCGGGTCGGTTTAGGTAGAGTTTTGTTTCCATCCATTGTTCGGGGCTCCTGGAGGCCGGTTGCAGGACTTGACCGCCCCTCAACATCTTGGGTTACGTGGATTTCTAAGGTTTCCCAGGTTCATATTTTATGTCCTTACTACTGTTCAATATGTACTTATGTACAATATGTACTTGTGGAATATGCTTCCCTGCCTGCCAAGAGGAATGGAGTTGCCGTCATGATCAGGAATTCTGTGCCTCTTCAGCTTACCGTTTCTAGTCTAGATCGTGAGGGCCGCTTCTTTATACTGGTGGGTCAGGTAGGACACCAAACTATTACTGTGGCGAATTTGTATGCTCCCTATTCAGGGCTGACTAACTTCTTTAACAATTTTTTTTCTAGAACTTAACAAAATACAGAGGGGCATTGTCCTGATCGGTGGGGACTTTAATACAATTTTGTCAGAGGAACTGGACAGGTCCGGTGTGCGGCATATCTCCCCACTTACTACACACTCAAAAGTATTAATCAGAAACATGGCTGGGGCTGGTCTGCTTGATTCCTGAATGGCCCTTAATCCCTCATCTCGGGATTACATCTTCTACTCACATCCACATAAATCCTACTCCAGAATTGACATGGGTTGCAGTAAAGCTATTCAACTTCTCACTTGTTCAGATATAATTCCCAACCCTTGTTTGGATCATTCGGTAGTTAAGGCTTCGTTTGATCTCTTAATAATTCTAAAGGCAGATCTCATACTATAAAACTTTTGACATTTTGACCCCGCATCTACCTTTAACTCGGTTCTCTACTGTGGGAAGTTTCACAAAGACACTACACATTCCACTATTATATTCATAACATTTTTTCCCCCAGCACACTGCTATAGCCAGCAACAGATCTGCCATTTCTACTGTAGATAAAAATGCAAAAGTCTTTGTTGCACACATTTGCAAATGTATGTTTAAGCCATCCTGCCACGCCAAGGCGCTTTTGCTAATAGGATGGTCCTACTCTAAACAATGAGAGTCCCATATATTTGGGCCATACATATGTGTTTTTAAATTGAGAGCCAACTTACCAAAGAGGTACCCCAGAAGCCTCCAAACAGCAATTCAGTGCCAGTACCCCCCTCTCAGCTGCTGACACCAACATGCCTCTCAGACAAATACAAAAGTGGAAGCTGCTCAAATCAATTTATAGGCCATAACAGGTGCTTGAAAGGGTGGGGTTATCCTGCAAGGAACATACACACAACATTTTTTCCCCCAGCACACTGCTATAGCCAGCAACAGATCTGCCATTTCTACTGTAGATAAAAATGCAAAAGTCTTTGTTGCACACATTTGCAAATGTATGTTTAAGCCATCCTGCCACGCCAAGGCGCTTTTGCTAATAGGATGGTCCTACTCTAAACAATGAGAGTCCCATATATTTGGGCCATACATATGTGTTTTTAAATTGAGAGCCAACTTACCAAAGAGGTACCCCAGAAGCCTCCAAACAGCAATTCAGTGCCAGTACCCCCTCTCAGCTACTGACACCAACATGCCTCTCAGACAAATACAAAAGTGGAAGCTGCTCAAATCAATTTATAGGCCATAACAGGTGCTTGAAAGGGTGGGGTTATCCTGCAAGGAACATACACACAACATTTTTTCCCCCAGCACACTGCTATAGCCAGCAACAGATCTGCCATTTCTACTGTAGATAAAAATGCAAAAGTCTTTGTTGCACACATTTGCAAATGTATGTTTAAGCCATCCTGCCACACCAAGGCGCTTTTGCTAATAGGATGGTCCTACTCTAAACAATGAGAGTCCCATATATTTGGGCCATACATATGTGTTTTTAAATTGAGAGCCAACTTACCAAAGAGGTACCCCAGAAGCCTCCAAACAGCAATTCAGTGCCAGTACCCCCTCTCAGCTGCTGACACCAACATGCCTCTCAGACAAATACAAAAGTGGAAGCTGCTCAAATCAATTTATAGGCCATAACAGGTGCTTGAAAGGGTGGGGTTATCCTGCAAGGAACATACACACAACATTTTTTCCCCCAGCACACTGCTATAGCCAGCAACAGATCTGCCATTTCTACTGTAGATAAAAATGCAAAAGTCTTTGTTGCACAAAGGCGCTGCCACGCCAAGGCGCTTTTGCTAATAGGATAGCAAAAGCGCCTTGGCGTGGCAGGATGGCTTAAACATACATTTGCAAATGTGTGCAACAAAGACTTTTGCATTTTTATCTACAGTAGAAATGGCAGATCTGTTGCTGGCTATAGCAGTGTGCTGGGGGGAAAAATGTTGTGTGTATGTTCCTTGCAGGATAACCCCACCCTTTCAAGCACCTGTTATGGCCTATAAATTGATTTGAGCAGCTTCCACTTTTGTATTTGTCTGAGAGGCATGTTGGTGTCAGTAGCTGAGAGGGGGTACTGGCACTGAATTGCTGTTTGGAGGCTTCTGGGGTACCTCTTTGGTAAGTTGGCTCTCAATTTAAAAACACATATGTATGGCCCAAATATATGGGACTCTCATTGTTTAGAGTAGGACCATCCTATTAGCAAAAGCGCCTTGGCGTGGCAGGATGGCTTAAACATACATTTGCAAATGTGTGCAACAAAGACTTTTGCATTTTTATCTACAGTAGAAATGGCAGATCTGTTGCTGGCTATAGCAGTGTGCTGGGGGAAAAAATGTTGTGTGTATGTTCCTTGCAGGATAACCCCACCCTTTCAAGCACCTGTTATGGCCTATAAATTGATTTGAGCAGCTTCCACTTTTGTATTTGTCTGAGAGGCATGTTGGTGTCAGCAGCTGAGAGGGGGTACTGGCACTGAATTGCTGTTTGGAGGCTTCTGGGGTACCTCTTTGGTAAGTTGGCTCTCAATTTAAAAACACATATGTATGGCCCAAATATATGGGACTCTCATTGTTTAGAGTAGGACCATCCTATTAGCAAAAGCGCCTTGGCGTGGCAGGATGGCTTAAACATACATTTGCAAATGTGTGCAACAAAGACTTTTGCATTTTTATCTACAGTAGAAATGGCAGATCTGTTGCTGGCTATAGCAGTGTGCTGGGGGAAAAAATGTTGTGTGTATGTTCCTTGCAGGATAACCCCACCCTTTCAAGCACCTGTTATGGCCTATAAATTGATTTGAGCAGCTTCCACTTTTGTATTTGTCTGAGAGGCATGTTGGTGTCAGTAGCTGAGAGGGGGTACTGGCACTGAATTGCTGTTTGGAGGCTTCTGGGGTACCTCTTTGGTAAGTTGGCTCTCAATTTAAAAACACATATGTATGGCCCAAATATATGGGACTCTCATTGTTTAGAGTAGGCCATCCTATTAGCAAAAGCGCCTTGGCGTGGCAGGATGGCTTAAACATACATTTGCAAATGTGTGCAACAAAGACTTTTGCATTTTTATCTACAGTAGAAATGGCAGATCTGTTGCTGGCTATAGCAGTGTGCTGGGGGAAAAAATGTTGTGTGTATGTTCCTTGCAGGATAACCCCACCCTTTCAAGCACCTGTTATGGCCTATAAATTGATTTGAGCAGCTTCCACTTTTGTATTTGTCTGAGAGGCATGTTGGTGTCAGCAGCTGAGAGGGGGTACTGGCACTGAATTGCTGTTTGGAGGCTTCTGGGGTACCTCTTTGGTAAGTTGGCTCTCAATTTAAAAACACATATGTATGGCCCAAATATATGGGACTCTCATTGTTTAGAGTAGGACCATCCTATTAGCAAAAGCGCCTTGGCGTGGCAGGATGGCTTAAACATACATTTGCAAATGTGTGCAACAAAGACTTTTGCATTTTTATCTACAGTAGAAATGGCAGATCTGTTGCTGGCTATAGCAGTGTGCTGGGGGAAAAAATGTTGTGTGTATGTTCCTTGCAGGATAACCCCACCCTTTCAAGCACCTGTTATGGCCTATAAATTGATTTGAGCAGCTTCCACTTTTGTACTATTATATTCATACCTAAACCCAACAAACACCCCACAATTTGCGATAACTATCGACCGATTTCTCTGCTAAACACGGACATCAAGTTATTTGCTAAGATCCTAGCAAACAGGCTGAACAATCACCTGTCACAACTTTTCGACCCTGATCAAGTTCGGTTTGTTCCTAATAGACAAGCCCTTGAAAATATCAGGAGGACAATAGACTTGATTTCTTATATAAATCAATCCAAACTCCACTCAGTCATTTTAGCATTAGATGCAGAGAAGGCCTTCCATAGGCTCTCCTGGCCATTTATGTTTCTAACCTTAAAAATCTTAGGATTCTTCTGTAATTTTCTTCAAGTTATTCAAGCTCTGTACCATAACCCGTCCTCCTCGGTCTCAACGAATGGCTTGAGTTCCTCTGTGTTTGGCATTAATAATGGGACGAGACAAGGTTGCCCTCTTTCCCCTCTCATTTATGCGTTATGTATTGAACCACTTGCTGCTCGGATTCGACTGAACCCAGATTTGAAGGGAATACAGGTTAATAGTAGACAATATAAGATTTCCCTCTTCGCGGACGATTGCCTCCTCATTCTATCCTGAACCAGACCTCCCTTCCAAACCTATTTGTGGAGCTGCAGAATTTTTGTTCTCTCTCTGGATATAAAGTGAATAATTCAAAATCAGAGGCTCTCACACTACTCCTTTCGCCTCACACTAAGAAACTATTGGAACTTAATTTTGATTTTCAGTGGCGTCCTTGTGCAATTCATTACCTGGGCGTTTTCCTCACAACTTCTTATGAAACTCTGTTTCAGGCTAACTATCTCCCTTTGTTATCTACTATCAAACAAGATCTACTTACCTGGAATTCTCTTTATATCTTGTGGTTTGGGAGAATCAATGCCATTAAAATGAACGTCCTGCCCATGCTGTTATACCTATTTCAAGCCCCCCCCTGTCAAAGTACCAGACTCCTTCCTGAGCTCTATTCAGTCTCTCTGTGGTAATTTTGTGTGGCATGGTAAAAGACCCAGATGTAGTAGGGTCTGTTTAGCCAAATCTAAATATAACGGCGGCCTCGGCCTTCCTTTATTTGATAAATACTACCACGCCACACAATTGACTCATCTCATTTCTTGGCTATTGCCTATAGGACTCAAAAAATGGGTGGACATCGAGGAATTGCTGTCCCCAGACATGGGAGTATGCATTTTACCCTGGATAACTAGTATCAGACCAAACTCAGCCTCTGCCAACCCCTCCATTCGTTTTACGTTGGAGTTATGGGACAAATTGAACAAGCAATACGCAGTGTCCCCCTATCCCTCGCCACTTACTCCGCTCTGGAGACACCCTTGATTCCCACTGGGTTGTATTAGGGCCTTCGCTTACCCCTGGAGGAAGGTGGGTCTAGACCGC
The DNA here is from genome assembly GCF_038048845.1 of Mixophyes fleayi. NCBI lineage: Eukaryota > Metazoa > Chordata > Amphibia > Anura > Limnodynastidae > Mixophyes > Mixophyes fleayi. The sequence goes on along the minus strand of NC_134408.1, from coordinate 93,302,141 downwards.
TTCTTTCACCTGATGGGTGAGCATGCACCACGTTCCTTTGGACTTAAGTGAGAAGCATGATCTTCACAACAACCTATACTTCCACTATATGCAAGCAAAAACTTTTATACAAGCCCAGATGCAATCATCTAGGCTTCACCCCCCAACGCCCTTTGAACGTCACTGCATCTATAGCCCGGGACGTCGTGGCTATATATTTATCCTCTACAGTTCTCTTGTGTCCTCCTCATCCCCTCCCATGGAACCGTTTGAATGGGCATGAGAGCAGGATCTTGGTGTAGCTTTGGACGAGGGGGCCTGGTCTCTCATTCGACAAAGGATATCAAGGTCTTTCATTAGTACAGCCATTCGCGAAAATACCTATAAGATTTATACTAGATGGTACATGATTCCTGCGAGATTGCACTCTATTTACCTCCACATCGCCGATTTTTGTTGGCATAACTGTGGTTCACTGGGAACTTTCCTCCACATATGGTGGTAATGCCCTCTAGTATCTAAATTTTGGGATGATGTATTGCTCCTGATTAAGCAGGTTACTTCAATTAATGTGCCTAAGGACCCGTCTGTGCTTCTGTGTCAGCCTATCAAAGGGATCTCTAATTCATCGCAGCTAAACTTCAGATAGCTAGTGATTGGAAGAAAGCTTTGCAATCCTTTAGAGAGGCTGTTATAAATAGAACCTGGCACACGGCCTCCATGGAATATGTGACAAGTCTCCACAATACAGTCCCCGCTTTCAGTAAAGTGTGGGGCCCTTGGTATTCCTATAATAATAGCAATATGCCTGGCCTTCTCTAAGCCCTCTATGTTCTTCCTCTCTTCACCTGTACCTTTTGCCCTTTATTCCTCGAGCCTCTCTTCAATCCATCTCCAGGAGTCGCCACTTCCCCTACTTTCTCAAAGGATATTTGTGTGGGGTCGCTCATCAACACTGAAGACTCCCCCCCCCCCCTTTTTTTTCCTTTCATCTCCTGTCGAAGTCAGCATATTGGATAAAGTCATTTCAATTAAAATCGAGCAAACTTGGTTGTCTTTGTTTGAAAAGATGCGTACGGTACGCTACGGCGTGAAAGGGCACGCTACGGCGTGGAAGGGCGTATGCAGCTGCAACACGTGGCAACAACAGTATTTAGTCTTTTACATACATTCGCACAAACACGCACACTTGTAAAATAGTACACATTAATGGTAGTTGCAACACATAGTCATTTATGTCGAAATATAGTAGTATTTATGTGTAATATTATGAGTTATATGCATATCAGTAAAACATATGGTACACGTTGAAGGAATCATGTCATGTGAAGGGATCGCAGAGTGCATACGCAAGTTATTAATGGTAAGGAATTATGGACTATTAGGATTAGTAATCTTGGCGGGAAGATCAGAGCTCATCCCCTGGAGAGATGACCCCCTCCTTTGGATTCCTGAGCTTAAACTAGCCTATGATCTGCAACCCCCTGGACCCTCCTGATGCCTGGACCAATAGAAGCAAGCCACACCTTTGCATAGTTTTACTGTATCTCTGTTTGCATATAAGCAGCAGCTCCTCATCTAGTGTTCAGTCACCTAGACCACAGACTTCAGGACTGAATGACTGTTCACTGGATCCAAAGCGCCTGCGATAAGTAAAGGCTGTACTCACTATTATTTCGCTAAGATATATATACTGCTACTTTTTGAGAATAAATTTTTGTGCGTTGAAAACACAAACCGAGATTCGACAATCGTTATTGGATAGCGACAAAACACTCATAACACTCCCCTTAAAAAACATAAAAAAATCCAGCAGTCTTTTCCAATATTCATATACCCCCAACCTTACACGGTCTCTCTATTGTGGTGGTATGATCCTCACTACTATCTACGTTCGCTAGGCCTTTAGCTCCTAGCCATGATACTGTTTATACCATATTGTGTAGGATGCATTTATTCTTTTGTAACTTATGTCACTAATATTTAAATCTACTCAATGACCTGTAATGTCATTATCTGCTGTTACAAATAAAAAGTTTAAAATTAAACAAAAAACAAAACATAATATTTTAAACAAAAGAACAATCTTAATATAAGCTAAAAAAAACAGTGCAGCTGTAGCAAGGTTGTGGATCAGACACAGCAGAAGATACAGAAGCAAGCTGTCACACTCCGTTCCCCGGGTACGTCTACCCGAGCCTCTAACACTGACTGTAACTTTAATTTCTGTTTCTAGTGCAGACTATAAGTCACGGTCTGCACCTGTGATTACTACACCTGTGTGCTGGTCCGTTTTACCATTGGTCAGTCTACCTTTTTAAGGTCTCTCTTTTCATTCTTGCATTGCTGGTTCTTCAAGTCATATCTGTTACTCTGATGTCTCTGTTGGGAGGCATACCTGTGGAAACTGCCTTATTGCTGCTGCATGGCTGGACTTCATTGACCTCTGCATGCTTGTTCCACTGCTCGTGGTAAACGCTATGATCTACACCTGTTATCTACTCGGCCTGCATTACTGAATACTGTTACCTGTTCCACAATCCATGGTAAGCTGCTATTCATCGCTGCTCTGTGTTCATTGCTGCTGTATGTTGGACTTCCTCGATTTCTGCGTACCTGTTCCACTGCTTGTGGTAAACGCTATGATCCACAACTGTTTTCTACTTGGCCTGCATTGTTGACTACCGTTATCAGCTCTGTGACAAGCTGTGTCTATCGTGGCTGAGTGTGTCGGGACTTTATTGATTCCTGTGCCTCAATTTAACTTCTAATGGAGACTCTGATTATTGCATGTGCAGCTTGTATTAATGAACGATGTTGACAGTTACTATTCTTGCATGTCTTCGTGATCATCATTTGCAAAATTACTGAATTCTTCATTGAACTCATGTATTAATGTTTTATAATAAAATTGTAATGTTCTTTACCACCATTGTCTGAATCGGATCATTCTTCTGCTATGTAACTTGTTCTCTAACTGTCACATTGGGAGCTTTCCTGGAGGGCTACAACATGCAAGGTGGGAGCCACAGGAGCCCATATTCCCTTGCTGGAATCCCTGGTGAACACCTAACATTTTGTTAGACTCCGCGCCTCCAGGGAAGTTTAGTCAATACTCATTAAGACAACAGGATCTCACTCAATTATTCGTGAGCTAACCTGACACAAGCATCCTGAATCTTTGGTTCTTGCAGGAGACACATTCTTCTAATACATGTGAGAACCTGATCTAAGAAGGTAATTCATGCTCTCTATTGATAATATAGCCAAGTTTTTATGTTTTCCTTGTCCTAATATGAACCTGAGGAGGCTTATCATTTGTGAGACATTGCTACTGGAGAACACAGGTTCAACAATGTTGACTGGCAGAGTACTGGAAACAAAAACTGTTTCCATCTTCATTTTGTAGCTTTCATTCAAAGGAGGTAAATCAGACTTTTATTCTCTGTCTTTAGTCCTCTTACAAGTTGGGAAAAAGTTGCCTTGAATACTGACATGAAGTGGTGGATTTCATTAATTACATTTTCAGCCCAGTCCTCAGGATATTTGGAGATAACATGCTGTGTTTAGGGGTGATCTGAGTTCTCTTCAGTGGATTGGTTGGTCTTAAGAATAGCTTCATAATTATGACATACCTCTATCTGCTTAAAAATAAAGGTCAAGTTGCAAAATAATTTTGTCAATACTATCATTAAAGACAGATTTATTTTCTTTTATATATATTCTTCGCTGGGTGCTGTTTTTAGTTACAAAAGCTTGGCAGCACTCTTCCTCCTTTTTTTTCTCCATAAAGAAATTAAGAAATTTTCGTTTTGTCATTGTTTTAATTTCCATCTCTGGTCTGATAAAAACCTCTGAACAAATATTATGTGCCCCCTCCAGGTAAACTTTCCAATTCTCACAATTTCAATCTTGTTCCTCTACTCAGGTACCAGATTAACAATGGGCCTGATGGATCTGCAGATGTAGCTCCAGGCCTCCACCTTCAAATAGGTAATTGTTTTCATGTTCACTGGTTTAATATCTTTGTTAATATTACAACCACATTTTATGTACCTATTATTTTGAATTGTCCATAAAAACCCTATAAATCTAATACTATCTGTTATTTATACAGCATGCAGCAATACACTATACCACATTAAAGATCACTATTTGCACCTTGGGAACACTGTCCATTTGATATATAACTCAGAGGGATCTCCCTCCACACACCAACCTGTTTCCTAGGACAGCAGCATAAAAAAATTTCCACACTGGAACCGCAATTTTAAAGATCCCTCCCCAATATATTATTTTAATATTAGAGCCCGTTTAATAATTAAATCATCCCGAGCAGGACCAGGGCCGCCGAGAGGGGGGGGGGGAGCGGGTACATTTTACCCGGGCCCGGCCATGCCAGGTAATTTGCTGCTAATTTAAAATTATTATTATTATTTTTTTAATTTTCTCTTTTGCGATTTTTTGTTTTAATTTTTTTATTTTTTTTCCCGTGGGGGGGGGGGGGGCTGTTTCATTGGTGGGGGGAGCTGGAAGAAAAAAACAAAACAAAACAAAAAAAACAATACTCAAGTGATCGCGCGGAGTAACAGAGGAGGAAAAAAAAGTGGGAAAGAGGAACAGAGGAGGAAAAAAAGGAGAGAGGAACAGAGGAGGAAAAAAAAGTGGGAAAGAGGAACAGAGGAGGAAAAAAAGGAGAGAGGCACAGAGTAGGAAAGAAAAGTGGGAAAGAGGAACAGAGGAGGAAAAAAAGGAGAGAGGAACAGAGGAGGAAAAAAAAGTGGGAAAGAGGAACAGAGGAGAAAAAAAAAGTGGGAGAGAGGAACAGAGGAGGAAAAAAAGGAGAGAGGAACAGAGGAGGAAAAAAAAGTGGGAGAGAGGAACAGAGGAGGAAAAAAAAAGTGGGAGAGAGGAACAGAGGAGGAAAAAAATGAGAGAGGAACAGAGGAGGAAAAAAAAGGAGAGAGGAACAGAGGAGGAAAAAAAAGTGGGAACGAGGAACAGAGGAGGAAAAAAAAGTGGGAGAGAGGAACAGAGGAGGAAAAAAAGGAGAGAGGAACAGAGGAGGAAAAAAAAGTGGGAGAGAGGCGCAGACGGAAAAAGAAGGAGGGAAGGCAGCATGGAGGGCGCAGTGTGAGCATAAGGGGGCACAGTGTAGTTGTGAAGAAGGGGCACAGTATTGTGTGTGTGATGGCACAGGAGGCTTGTTGCAATGTAGTGAGTGTGAGGTAAGTGGTGGCTAATTAATGGGTGCTATTTTGTTTTTAGGATGATGGTGGGGACTATTAATTTAAGATGGGGTGGTTTGGGGGCTATTGAATGTTGGGGTGAGTTTAGGGAGAATGAGGTCTATTTATTAAATGTGACTATGAATTATTTAATGGCAGTGATGGTTGCGGGAAATAGGTATTGCTGGGGCTGTTTGCAGGAAGGGAAATAGGTTTATTTATTAAATGTGAATAGTATTATTTTAATGTTGGAGCTGGAGGAAGGCCTAATTATTAATCTTGAGTGCTATTGATTTAACGCCGGGGCTGGCTGTAATTTTCTAAATGTAGCCATTTTTTTTTCAAAATAGGTCCTTTAACATTCCTGGATCCGGACAAGCCACAACTAAAGAAATCAGCAGCCAGAAAGTGAGAAGAACAGGTAGGAGAGAGCAGCACAGTGTGTGAAATGTAGGTAGAGAAGACCTTTTTAAAGAGAGCTTACATTCTAGAGGGAGGGGTGTTAAGAGACAGTACGACCAGGCGGGAGAAAATGGAGATGGCAGGTGAAGGAAGTGGAGGCGATGGATAAAATGGTCAGAAGGTGGTAGGGTTTGGGAGCTTCAAAAGGTGAGATTTGAGCAACCACTTGAAAAGCTGAAGATTGAGGCAGAGTCGAGTGAGATTGGGTAAGGAGTTCCAAAGAATGGGGGCAGAAGTCTTGGGAGGAGGTAATAAGAGGTTAATTGAGGCAGAGGTCAAAAGCGGAGCAGAGTGTTCGGGTAGGTATGTTCCCCTCAGTATCCTAATTCATTGACAACATTTCTGTCTGACTCAATTATTTCCTATCATAGGACCTTCTTATTCTAATATAAGATAATTTTAACATATCCACTGACAATCCCACTATTTTACTTACTTTTTTCTTTGGTCTCTCCCAGTAGACTTCAAATCCCACCTACTGTGATGGAGTCTCCCATGATCTTGTCCACTTCCAATTCTGCTCCATTTCTAGTTTCTCCAACTTGGCGTTATTGTTCTTTGACACAACCTCCTTTTCGTCAGCCTCATCATACGTCATGCTCCCCTACACCCAAATGTTAAGTCCTAAAAGTGTTGACCACAAGGTGGTCCATGGGGATTTAATTATTAATAAGATGATTGTTTTGCAATGTGTGTTCTAATGTAAAATGTATTCTCCCACCCATATCTTTAAAGGTACAATAATCACTGAAAGTATATACCAAACATACTGAGTGTTTAAATCGGGATATTAAAGTGAAAAAGAAAACTGAAGAGTTTGAGAGAACACAAATAGAAAATAAATAGAGAATATTTCAACGGTATAAGAGAGATTATGATAGAGGACAGATTTATTCTTATAATTTCAAGAGAAGACCTATTGTAGATATGAATAAGAAGGAATTGATTAAGATCTATAGGGAAGGTCTGAATCAATCTGCATATATAGAAAAGAGGTGCGGTTGAGAGTATAAAGCAGAAGTTACCTCATGGTTAATTTCTAAGTATCAGGGAACTTTAGGAGAGGAAGGTTTGAAAAGTAGTGAAATTCGTAACCTAAAAGGAGTGAGACCTAAGTTGAAAGGATCCAAAAAACATAATGTTTTTAAGGGGTAGATTTTGTGATATCTCCCTCAATAAAGGAAAGCAACAAATTCAGACTGTTCCTCAAACAAAACCCAAAACGAGGAAGTAGAGCAGGAAGAAAAGTCATCCAAAGGAAATATGAGATGGGGCAAAGTATAATTAATCTTTCTAAGAAAGAATTGTATCCACATCCAATGGTGGGTCTTAGTAAAGATTATCAGAATCCAATCTCTTTGTAGTTGAGCTTTATGCATAAAATATATTTTTTAGGCTTTAGAATTGGGGGCGATATACAGGGACATAGGACATATGTAAGTGTCATATTGATTAAGATAAGTCAGTTGCCTGCAGCGAAGGATTGAGTTTAATTTATTGCAAGGAAATCTACCTAAGTGCTCAGATTTCTAATCGTAAGACCAGGTGCCAGCCATCCCATGTGCAGAAGCTGTATATGAATGGGATAATGCAGTCTCCTAGGAAAATTCTGTTTTGTTTAACTAAGAGCCGTGGGTGCAGGAATTTCTTATTATCTGCCACCTATTTTTGGTATAAATGATTGGCATTGGAGTGAGAACACTTGTCAGTAGCTAGCTGATGGGACTGAGAGATTTTATCCTAAAGGAAACTTCATAGCACCTGCTATTTGTACTTCTAACAATTTAAGTAGAAGAGTTTGAATGTTCAGAAAAAAACTTTAGTTTGCTTATATCTACTAATATGGCAAAGAAAATCTACCCAAAATGGCCAAAAAGTGTGTTAGAATTAAAATTGCAAGAAAGAGAACTAAAAGCAAATCCACCATTCCAAAACAGCAAAAAACAGGATTGTACACAGATTTTCATAAAAAAATCTTCCCTTGAAAACTATAATTTGATAGTTTGCACTGTTTTGACTGAAATGCATAAAATGGGTAGGAATAATACAGGTAGGCAATTTTTAATGATAAACAACCTATCACTCAAAATAAGGGTTAATTTAAGCTAGGTTTGGAGGGATTTGGGCATTACAGCACCCCTCCCCTATTCTTAATGTTTTTTGTAGTGTACAGTGTTATTGTCTGTTGATCACATGTGTTCACCAAACAACAACTACTAAGGTGCCACATGATTCAAAAAAGTGGACCACCCTCTTTCAAATGAAGTTGTCCCTGAGTCTCTAGGATCTAGGAAGACAAGGTGAGAAGAGGCATTTTTGTGTCCTTGGTGTTAGTGGTTGCGGCGGCTCCGGGCACTGCCGCGACTCTCCTGCTGCTCCTAGTGACGTCCCGGCCGTTGCTACGGCAACCATGGTGTCACTTCCGGTTTCTGTGTCCCGGTTGCCTAGGCAACAACCGGGACGCCTTGGTCTCACTGACTCCGCGCCCGGCCAGCTGTCAAACAGCCGGGCGCGTGCGCATAAGTGTAGGTAGGGCCAGCCCTGCATGTCTCTCAAGTTCAGCCAATCAAGGCTGATTTTGGCTTCATTATTGCTGCCACTCTCTAGACATGATTGGCTGCAGGCTCTGCATATCCATTATACTGCAGCTGAGGACACATTCTGAACTGGGTTCTGATTGGCCATCTGTACTATTTAAGGCAGTGAGGTCTGCAGCCTCACTGCCGGTTATAGCGTTCTGTCCTCAGTCCTGCTGCCTGCTTGTGCTATCCGTTTAGGTTTATGCTACCTTAGATTTGACCACCCGTGTTTGACCCCTGCTTGTTATTGGACCTGTGACCCTTCTCTTCTGACCTTGACCTTTTGCCTGGAATTCGGATTTTGCTTCTCTGCCTGTGAGTTTGGCCGTTCGCTTGCCCTTGGATATTGCATCTGTGCCTGTGACCTTTGGACCTTTGATTTCTCTTATACTACAGTCCACCAATCACTCCAATTCTGGGAAACTCCTTTAAGTCAGTATGCGCTACTCGACCCTCGGTCGGCCCGCAGCCCAGTCTGTCCCCACCACTAGGGGCTCCAGCGAACACCTGGCCTTCTGAGTAGTTCCCGAGTTTCACTGTACTGACTTGGGAGTTCCTAACACTTGGCCCATCCCCTGGGTCTTCCAATATTTCTGTAGTGTAGTGGCAGAGCTCCGGCACGCTCTGTGATGTTATTACGCACCAGCACAATGGCATCATAATGTGCCACTTCTTCCTCTGGCCCCCACCAACAAGAAATACCAGTGGGTAATGGGTATATAATAGTAGGTTAATTGGCTGCTATTAAATTTACCTTAGTCCCTCAGTCTGTGTGTGTGTGTGTGTGTATGTTAAGGAATTTAGACTGTAATCTCTAATGACTGATGTGAGTTCTCTCTACAGCGTTGCGGAATTAGTGGCGCTATATGAATAGCTGATGATAATGATGATGATTTAATAGATCTGCACCCCATGGCAGATGAGTTCTGCCTGTCCTTAGCACTGTAGAGATATATGTGCAGGATAAAATAATGAAATAATGTAATACGTTAAATTTATCAAGCCAGCTTAAAAATGTAACCGATAAGAAACAAAATTAAAACTTAACAGTCACTTTACCCACCAAAATGAATAATTGATATGGGAATAGTGCAACTTCTCCTCAAGATCATTCTGTGAGATCCCCACATCAATAGAGCTGCAACTTATGACAATAATCAGGGCTGATATCAGAAACTGTGGGGCCCAGTACTAATTAATCTTGCAGAGCACCCCCATACATTCCCCTTCCATCTTCACCATACATACGCCCCTCTCCTTCATCACAATACATGCCTCCCCCCACTCCCTCATCACAGTACATGCCTCCATCATCACAGTAAATGCTCCGTTCCCCCCCTCATGACTGTGAATGTAACCCCTCTCCCCCCATCAAATCACAGTAAATGTCTCCCTCTCCCCTCCCCCCATCACATCACAGTAATTGTCCCTCTCATCCTATCATATTAAATGTTCCCTTCTCCGCCCCACATCCCATCCCAGTAAATGATCCCCTTTGCCCAATCAGATCCCAGTTGTCCCCCTCTCATCAATCGCATCCCAGTAAATGTCCCCCTCTCCCCAATCACATCCCAATAAATGTCTCCCTGTGCCCAATTACATCCCAATAAATGTCCCCCTCTGCCCAATCACATCACAGTATATGTCCTCCTCTCCCCAATCACATCCCAGTAAATGTCCCCCTCTCCCCAATCACATCCCAGTAAATGTCCACCTTTCCCCAATCACATCCCTGTTGTCCCCTTTTCCCCAATCACAACCCTGTTGTCCCCCTTTCCCCAATCACATCCCTGTTGTCCCCTTTTCCCCAATCACATCCCAGTATATGTCCATCTCTTGCCAATCACATCCCAGTTGTCCCCCTCTCCAGAATCACATCCCTGTTTTCCCCCTCTCCCCAATCACATCCCAGAATATGTCCCCCTCTCACTAATCAAATCCCAGTTGTCCCCCTCCCCAATTACATCCCAATAAATGTCACCCTTCCCCCAATCACAGTAAATGTTCCCCTATCAAATTAATACGCAAGTAACTTACCTTCTCGGCGATACAGCGACTCCCAGTCACTGATCCAAGCCTCGGAGTCACAGAATCACGGAGGAGGAGGGGGCACGGTCTGTCAGGCTGAGGGGCCCGGACAGACGTAGAGGTCTGTCCAGGCCCCGTACTCTGTCAGGGTCCCTCACAACTGTATTGGCCATACTTCCCTGATGGCGGCTCTGACAATAAGGGTGGATCACAATGAAGGGGATAACTGATGCTTTTTACACTATTCATGGTTAAATTTGAAAATTTTGAAGACCATTTCATACAAGGATCCTACAGTCACTTTGATATACAACATATATTTTATTTACACAATAGGTAGCTAAAAATATAATACAAATCAAAACAAAAATTAAACAAAAATTTTAAAGACTTCCATGTAAGTGAATTTTGTGGGTACTTCGGTCGTGTTACTAAGTGAATATTTTACATTTATTCATTTAATATCAATAGTTTTTGGATGTATTTAATTTTTGTGATATTCATTTCTACCAATTAATTTATAGGAAATTGTCAATGGGGTTTGTCTTCAGTGGACTAGCACATAGTATATTGGTACTTAAAATAATTTACCTTTAACTAAAACATTACTATTATACTTGTAACGGCCCCTTTGGAAGGATGTATACGTTTGCTCCCGTGTGACGTGGCACAGAAGGAGCCACCTTTAGATTGAGAAAGAAGTGTATTGGACTGGAGCATTTAAATGTACTATCTAGTGCCCTGAAGTTATTAAAAATACCTCACCTTTTGAGTCCAGGCTCTCTGTAAATAGGTTTAAACTCTTTTTTTAATGTTGGAGCCCTTACTATCCCAGGGCCCATCTGATATGCAGTTTGATAGATACGCAGAAATGGTGATGGCCGCAGTGCAACAAATGCATGAAATAATTTTTACTACATTTGTGGCACAGAACATGGTTACATGAATCACAGTTACATTACTTCAAACTTAATTAACCCTGAACTGGCCATCCCTCACCCTGGGGTTATCACTACTTCTCAATTGTCTTCAGTCTCAGAGTTATCAGGTTCTCTTTAATCTCATCTCACTACAGACATCTCTCCAGTTTAGCTGGTCTGCCTTTTGCTCCCCCTGGTATCCATGAGTGGACAGATCTAACACACAAGCATCTCTCAGGATGCCTCTTAGTGTGGGCATCCATGCTCTTGAACACTCGGCTCACTGGCAGCACATTGCTTTACTGCACCTCCAAACTCTTGCTGCCCCAACTCCTTTTTCCATCTCACTGACCTCCCTCTCAGAACTCAGGCTCACATTCAATTACATCACTCGCTACAGCGAAGTCCTGGGATCTCTCTTTTTGTGTTCATTTTGGAATACACTTATCACAATGTGGCTACCCTGCTGCATGCTAAAGGGAACTGGGGTAGGGAGAGTTCTAATTTCATAGCAAGCGTTAAAACAATCTACCAACCAGCTACTAGTAGATTAAGAGAGGGTGGAATTTTACAGCACAACTTAATGGAGGCCCTTAATGGGACTGGGCTGTAAATGAGTCCACTAGAGTGACATTAACTGAATTGTTATGCAAATCTGGATTCTGCAGCATGTGGGTATTCCCTAACTGTTGGGGAAAGTATTGTTTAGGAGATAAAGATTGTATCTCCCCTGCCACTAACAATTATAACCACCAAATCTAATAAGGTGAGTGTGTATGGGACACCTACCAGACTCTACATTCTCTGTATGGGGTCAACCCAATGCTTAACAAAAATAAATACTTTGTAAGTTGCCTCTTTCAGCATACACAAATTAGCCACAAATTAGCCTAATATTATGTAGGTCCATCTCATGTCGACAAAACAGCTTTGACTCATCGAGGCATTGACTCCATGAGTCCTCTGAAGGGGTCCTCTGGTATCTGGCACCAAGATGTTAGCAGCAGATCCTTTCAGTACTGTAAGTTGCAAGGTGGGGTCTTCATGGCTCGGACTCATTTTTCCATAACATCCCAGAGACGTTCTATCGGATTGAGATCTGGGGAATTTGGAAGCCAAGTCAACAACTTGAACTCTTTGTCATGTTCCTCAAACCATTCCTGAGCAATTTTTGCAGTGTGGCACGACGTGTTATTCCTGCTAAAATAGGCCACTGCCATTAGGGAATACTGTTGCCATAATGGGGTGTACTTGATCTGCAACAATGTTTAGGTAGGTGGTATGTGGCAAGGTAACATCTACATCAGGGCCCTCTTAAGAACATCTTGGGCCCCCGGGCACAGCAGTGCACCGGGGCCCCTATATATACAAAAAAAATAAAAATGATTATATATTTATGGCCCGTCGGAGGCAGGAAAAAAAAAAAAAAACCTGAAAAAAAAGAAGAAAATACTTACCTTGTGGTCAGCTGGCGATCCGACTCCCTCCATGGTCTCCTCCTCCGTCGCGCTCCGCAATGAATGTCGGGCAGGCGTGATGATGTCTAGCCCAACATGCACTGCGAGCGCGACGGAGGAGGAGACCATGGAGGGAGCCGGATCGCCAGCTGATAGCAAGGTAAGTATTTTCTTTTTTTTCAGGTTTTTTTTTTTTTGCTGCCTCCGACGGTCCCCCCTGGGCTGCAGGGCCCCCGGGCACCTGCCCATTGTGCCCAATGGGAAAGACGGCCCTGATCTACATGAATGCCAGGACCCAAAGTTTCCCAGCAGAACATTGCCCAGAGCATCACACTGCCTCCGCCAGATTAACTTCTGCCCATAGTGCATCCTGTGCCATATCTTTCCAAGGTAAATCATGCCCATGCACCTGGCCGTCCACTTGATGTAAAATAAAATGTGATTCATCAGACCAGGCCATCTTTTCCATTGCTTCATTGTCCAGTTCATGCGCTGACGTGCCACCTGTAGGTGCTTTAGGCGATGGACAGGAGTCAGCATAGGCACTTTGACCGCTCTGCGGCTACACGGCCCCATACGCAGCAAGTTGCGATGCACTGTGTGTGTTGATACCTTTCTATCATAACCAGCATTAACCTTTTCAGCAATTTGTCCTACAGTAGCTCTTCTGTGGGATTGGACCTGACAGGCTAGCCTTCACTCCCCACACACATCAATGAGCCTTGGACACCCATGACCCTATTGCCAGTTCACTGGTTTTCCTTCCTTGGACAACGTTTGGTAGGTACTAACCACTGCATACTGGGACTACACCACAAGACCTGAAATTTTGGAGATGCTCTCACCCAGTCGTTTAACCACCACAATTTGGCTCTTGTCAAAGTCCCTTAAATCCTTACACTTGCCCATTTTTCCTGCTTCCAACACATCAACTTAAGAACTGACTGTTCCCTTTCTGCCTATCATATCCCACCTCTTGACAAGTGCCATTGTAACAAGATGATGAATGTTATTCCCTTCACTTGTCAATTCACACTAATGGGCAAATTTATCAAGCTGCAGGTTTGAAAAAGTGTAGATGTTGCCTATAGCAACCAATTAGATTCCAGTTATCCTTTATTTAGTACATTCTACAAAATGACAGCTAGAATCTGATTGCTTGCTATAAGCAACATCTCCATTTTTTCAAACCAAGAAAGGTAAATTATAAATTTTTAAATTAATAAGGTATTACATTTTAAACACCCTTAGGTGTCTTAGCCATTTGTGTTAAAACACTGCACTTGACTTACTTTGTTTTAAAGTAATTGCATGTTAATATGCAAAACCTTCTGTTGACTACTTTCAGGAAATGAACAAACAAAGTACAGGGAAGGGTCAAACAAGTAGTCACATACCAACAGACTGTTAACGGGAAGGTCTATGTAATCCTTAACTACTAAAACCCCTTCTCAAGATGTTCGCCTTTAGCAGTCCCTTTTCCGAGGAACTATATACATTCGGCAGTACTCAGTTGCCCCCAGGACTTAAGCTCAGGTAGTAGTTGTTGCTGATTTACAGTTGCCCTGTGGAGTGGACAGAATACGAGGTAGTGAGCAACCTTGATTGTTTTGTAAAGCAAGCTGAGAATCACACTGGCACTTGTCCAGTGGAGTTGACAGCACACAGTAGCATGTAGTGGGCAACCAGGATATTTTGGCTGAACTCAGAGGAAGACCAGCAGGGTTTAATGCAAATAACAGACAGTCCATGGTCAGGAGTAGAGAAGACAGTAGTTTCTACAAACAAGCCAGGGGTCAAGGCAGGTAGCTATATATATATATATATATATATATATATATATATATATATTGTAACAAAACCGCGCCGTTCTCATGGCACTTTTGTCACCTTCTGTTGCAAGAACACCCAGCAGATATCAGCAACACAAAAACTTTTGCTTTTCTTTTGCAAAACAAATGCTGAATAGTTCACAGTAATATTGCTTCTGTCTCTCCACAGACAAAAAAAAGTTGCTTGCTCAGCAATAGCAATCTCTTCACTGCAACTGACAGCATATACAGTTTAAGGTGTGTGACAGTGGCAATCAATATTTTCCCACTCACCACCTTTTGCATCTGGAGGTTGGGTGGACAGCTGTGCGCTGGCTGTCCTTGGCGATCCCACTTCTGACACCACTTGTGGCAAGAGCCCGCTACTGCTGAAGCACACGCGAACAACTTCTTTTTATGCATCTTTATTGTCAGAATGGTTAAAATGTATTTGACACCGTATGACTTTTGAAGCAATTATGGACACTCTAAGCGCTAGCTAGACATAGACTAGCTCTCTCAAGACCAGCCAGCTTCCCCAGCGTTGGTCTCCCTGAACAAATGATACAAACAAGCTTTTATACATGATACTCCTCTCCCAGCCTTAGCTTGATGGGCAGGTGACACACCCACCTTCCCTTTAAGTGGAAATTCCCATCAGTGCTTCTTTTTGCACTAACAGACACATCCTGTCTGTTTGCTGTGAGGAGGAACCTTTCAAACCATATAAGGTATCAAACTTTAAACTACACATAAGTCTTTACCTGGTTTATCCTGAATCTAGGTGCATAACTGCGCCAATGTTTTACTTTGCTTGTATGCTTTCTCTGCATCTTGTCAGATAAATGCCTCCCTTTGTTACAATATATATCTAATATATAAATGCTTAGTGGCGTCTGTCTGTGTGTGTGTGTGTAAAAAAAAAAACAAGTTGCAGCGCCACCTGCTGGGCAGAGTTATACACTGACCTACTAAATTCTTAGTGTGTGTGGGAAAAAAAATTCAAAAAGGGCTGAAATTTGGTAGGGCTCAAACTCATTTTCGTGAGGTAATTTTACCTCATGAACACACATGTGTAGAGGCGTGCGTGTGTGTGTTTGTGTGTGTGTGGAAAAAACTATTTTCTCAGAAAGGGCTCATCCAATTGACCTAAAATTTGGTATACTGACATTATTTGACAAAAAAATTAGAATAGTCAAGTCAGTTAACTTCCATCATCCCCCCTTCCCCCCGTGGGAGGGGTAGTACAGACTAAATTTACGAGTTGAGGGGTCAAACTCATTTTCGTGAGGTAATTTTAACTCATGAACACACATTAAAAAGGCCGCTTGCGTCGGGAACTAACGCTCTTCCCCATGAGGAGGCCTGGGCTAGGTCCAAATGCATGACAAGAACCTTTTTAAGACCTTAAGTAGCTTGATTTGACTAGAATGCATGAGTATCATGCACGGGTTAACTTGTATATATATATATATATATATATATATATATATATATATATATACATACATACATACATACATACATACATACATACATACATATAAAGGCAGCAGCACCAATAAGAAATTGTAGGATTATTAGATGCATGGGAATAGCAAGTGATTGTACAGCTGAGCTGTTAGACTGAGAGCTGATGGTAGCTTGTAACTATTCACCTAGCAACCACTTAAATCAGTGAACGGTAGGAATTATCCTAATTGCACAGATGACAGATCAGACAAACAGGAGAGATCCTTATTTCTTAACACAAACCTTCCCCAAATTCACCAAGACACAGCCAAAGTACAAGAAGGTCAGGAAAATGAAGACAACAGGGCTAGGAGAAAAAAATTTAAGAATAAAATGGATCCCAGAAGAAATTCAAATCCCAAATTTAGAAATGAACCTCAAGAGAGTTTTCTCTTAACTTTCACCTGTAACCCCTGAAGATCAATTATTCTTAGTGTACGCCCATCAAACACTCAGACTAGGATCACAGGACCTCTCTCAACCTAGGGACATAATTTTAAGAATGCATTACTACACAGCTAAAGAAGTAATACATAGAGAAACACATGACATTTTAGAACACCACGAAAAATAAAAACAACTACAACAGTGTATATGGTGTCAATCAATAGGTCAATGTACTGCGGTAAATCAAAAAGATTTATTAATAACAAATAACACATATAAAACCAATATGTAAAATAACATTAGACCTGGGTATGTATCCATCCATACACGCCCAACTTTCATAAAATAGCTCTTAAAGGAGCTCCTATATGATAAACACGAGGTTCAACTAGCACCTTGAGTTGAGAGTCTGAAAGTGAACTGTACTTAGGTGTGTAAACAATCACCCTCAATGACTGTTACATATGCCCAATTGATGAGTTATACACAATCACTTTTTCTTAATATGTATTGTCCACACGTGTACAGTCCCACGTGCGATACGTCAGTCTGTCCCTATCCAGGTACCCTGGTAAGAACTCAGGCTATTGTTGTATCTCCAGTAAGAGGTTTCTGCACAGATTTGTTTATCCGGCCTATATGTAGTGAAAAAAGGCAGAGGATCCGAATTGCATTGAATAAATCCTGATGGATATTGAGGAATTACAGATAATTCGGCTGTTGAGTTGACTCCTCATATTTAACAATGGTGCCAATAGAATTGTAGAGAAATGGATAAAAAACTGGAAACAAATGTAATGTACGCTGAGTACTGAAAATGAAGCTATTGAACGACTGTTAGGATTCCCTCAAAGGGTCTGTGCAATATCAAGGTGGAATGAGCCGTGAGCTGACAGCGTGAAGGTGAGAGAGATCCATTTGCTGATCCAGGGGAAGGCGATCGGGGCGATCGCCCCCCCCTAGAAGGCGCTTGCTGCCGACAGCTGCACACTGTGTAGGTCCGTTTAGCAGTGACAGTGTGCTGTCCGGCTGCTCTGATTGTGTTTTAAACACAATCAGAGCAGCGGGGCAGTACACTGTCACTGCCGAGTGGACCTGCACATACTGTGCAGCCGCCGGCAGCCTTAGAAATCAGAAAGGGGGTGGGGCCTAAATCGCCCCCCCTAAAATCGCCCGGGGTATAGCAGTTGTCTAGATCCGCCCCTGGAGAGATCAGCTGCTGATTGAAAACGCTGGAACTAGTAATGCAGCTGTGAAAGATCCCTCAAGGACAATGAACTAATAGGTATTTCAAACAGACACCGCGCTGGCCGTCAGACCTCACGGCTGGTGGTACAAGACCACCTGTACAGCTGTTTTTCCGTTCAATGTAGGCAGACAGCAACAGCAGATGTCACAAATAGTGGATCCTCTCCATAAATTTACGGCAACAATATAGCTTTCAAATAGCACAGCCTGTTGAACAACAAAAAGTCTTGACGCGTTTCTGTGCCCTTTCATCAGAAGGGATAAATGATTAGGAAGATCCAAGGGTTATTTATTCTGATCACAGCTGATCTGGCTAATAGTCTAATTGAAACAGGATGTGTGTGAGAAAAGTCAATTAACATAAAACACAAATAAAAGGAGAATGCGACTTAATAATAATGCGAGATCTTAATAAAAAATATTGCTTGGACATATATATAATCAATGGATCGCTCATATAAATAGACATATGAATACAAAGAGTAAGTAAGGCAGTATATCTAATATACGACAAGAGTCTCAAAGAGTTTTTACTTCCATTGCTGACTTCTATAAATATATTAATGAAACAGAGAGACAACAAGTATAAGGGTTGCTGTGCGGATAGAGCTCTATCCGCTCAGCCACCCTTATACTTGTTATATGAAAGATCTCTAACCTCCTATACTGAATCTCAATTGTCAAATACTAAGAGGGATTTCCATACATAACTAAAGGAGAAAGCACCAAGGTTAATATATAGTAGTAAAGTCATTTTATCGCTTACCAATAAAACATTGTCCAATGCGATTGTTGTGGTTCCAAAGCACAAAGATATTTAATTGCAAAATATAGCAGGATTTACAGCAAGCCGTTATTAAGCATTAAATATGTTACAATAAAGCAGGAAAGTATAAAAACAGTGAATACATTACATTTACCTTATAGTGCTTCACCCAGGCCCAGGGGATACAGTCATGGTCACATGTAGTGAGGATCAGAGAGGGAGAACAATGGGCCAACATGCTTATATGTAGCTTCAGTATAGAAAAAACACTGATGATTTCACTATGTATACAGATAACACTTAGTGAGGTCTTCATTGGTCCAGGGTTAATTATATTCCAGTTGCCTGCTGGTCATAGGTCAGTTCATTTGATCCTTTCAAAGGGTGAGGGGCAACTTCCCCCAACTGTTGTCTACGTGTCTTCACTCTGAATAACCAGTTCAAATTGACCCCCACACAAAGTACTTTTGAGTATTAATCTCATATTGCTTATATCTTGCAACCACTAGATGTGATCACTACTCTGTCCAAAACGGGTTAATGCTGGTGAAATAAGCTTTAATATGAGACCAAACTCTTTACCTTTTACAAGACCTGAACCATAAATACCTTTACTATAGTATTATCAATGCATAAATAAACAATCTAATACATTTTACTAATAAATAAATGTGGATTGGTGCTAGGAACCGCGGCTCACTTCCGGCCCCCTCCGGCGTCACGGCCGTCTCCATGACGACCAAGACGTCACTTCCGTTATTCGGGCCGGCCATTGCCAGGACAACGTCAGGACGCCGAAACTAATAACCATCGTGCCACGGCAATATGGAGCAGCCGGATGCGCACATCAGAGCCCTCTGGCCCACATCAGTAGCCTGGGGATTAATTAGTGGCTACCTGGGGGTGCTTTCTAGGCCAAGCCCTGATTGGTAAATACCTGTACTTAAGGCAGGGAGGACTTAGCCTTCCTGCCGGTTATAGCGTCCTGTTTCTAGTACTGCTGCCTCCTACTGAGCTATTGTTTGGTGTTGAACCTTTGGTTTGATTACCTGTGTATGACCTATTCCCTGTCCCTGGATTCTGAACCATTGCCTGTGACCTTGACCTATTGCCTGTTCCTGGATTCTGAACCATTGCCTGTGACCTTTTCCTATTACCTGTCCCTGGATTCTGAACCATTGCCTGTGACCTTGACCTATTGTCTGTACCCAGACTCTGTACCATTGCCTGTGATCCTGACCCATTGCCTGTACCCGGACTCTGAACCATTGCCTGTGATCCTGATCCATTGCCTTTACCCGGACCCTGACCCTGCTGGCACCTGACATCTCCTCCGGCGCTCCGTCCAGTCTGCAGATCGCTGGCCTGCCTCTGTTCTGTGTGTTACCTCCTGTACCTGTGCGCAGCCGTGTGAGTATAAACTTATACTACTCTGAGCTTAAGACCTGGGGGCATCTGAGTACCTGTAAGCATAACCAGTGCGGCTGCTAAAAGTGAGGACCTCTTCTACCTGTTCTATGAGTTTATGCCGCACTGGTTGTTGTAACAATTGGAATCTTAATAAATGTGTATTATTTACAAGTGTAAGTGTGAATGTAAATGTGTGTGTTACGAACCCGTGCGATTGCATCATAACAGGTGGCGTATTAATTGCAATTGCACTGTAAAACAATATTAATCAATTTGGTTTACTTCATCCAATTATCTGACTTCGACAATAGTATTTATTTATTCAATACAGAAATAGTATCACTTACAAGTTAGTGTATATGTGATTATTGCAAACAATCTGGAGTTTGGTCAGTGGTAAAAGTTCAACAGCAACATATCTGTCCTCAGTGTCATGTTCCAAACTACAAGTGAGAGATGGTATAGTTTTCTGAAGTTACAATACTTACTCTTAAATCTATATGTATAAAAAAAGAAGTTTGTTTATTTGTTGGAGAATATCTTCCACAGCTCTCAAGGTAAAGCTGCTAAATCTTACATAGTTATTTAGTATAGAAAAAGTAACTTATTAGTGACAACGTGACAATGCGACAAAGCGGCAAATATTGAAAACATAATTTCTGAGTTGTAAACAATTGTTTAAGTGCTGGAAGGAAACTTTGCGACAACACGACATAACGACAATACGACAAAGCAACAAATCTTATTTTCTAAATAGCATTTTGTTCTACTTACCAACTAATTTTCTAATATATAAAATCCGTTACACATTAAAATTTGGACTGGCACAATGGCGGGTGACCCAGCTAGTATAAAATAATTCTACTACATAATAACTGAGAGTGTTGTAACCAATTTGTGGGCCATTTCTGGTTTAACCACATATTAAAAAAGGAAAAAACACAAAGAGTAATAAATAGTATTTATTTATTTACAGTACATAACATATACCATACCTCCCAACATTTAGAATCCTGAAAGAGGAACAAAAACTCTGCCCTCGTTCAGCCCACAAATGGGCAAATTTATGCAAAACCCTGTTACTTTCGTATCTATCATTTGCAATAAAGATTCTCCGATGCGATCAATGTACGTGGCTTCAAAGCACATAGGTTTTATTCGCAATTGTACAACAACACTGTGAAGACACTTGAATCCCAAAACACTCAGACACAGTATTAGAGGAAAAATAAAAGGATGATTTATTCTGCAGAACAGGATTAAATACAGCACAGCCCTGTAAAGATAGCAGGTGCAATAAATGAGGAAATCAGTTCAAACAAATCCAGTGAGATATGTTCGACAGCGCATCTCTGGCAGAGCATCACCTCTTGGACAAAAGTTAGTCACACATGTGTCCAGCTCCCAGGGTAGCCTCTTTTATCCGCTCCTAATCCCACCTTGGGAACTGCCTGCCCAGGGGAGTTGCAAAAGGTCTCGATTGGTGGGCTGCTTACACTATCCAGCCCTCCCCACACTCAACCTCCCTAGGTGTTTTCCCTCAGGTGACCCCTGCTGGGTCCGGCTCCTGGCTGGCTGTAGAGCTCACTAGTGGACAACAGAGAGCAAACAGAAATAACAATGGTAGCTTAATTCACTCAACTCCTCAGTGTTCCCTGTGGAGATGGAATTTAACCGCTGAAGTACTTTTCCTAGGAAATGTTATAGTTACATCACTGATACTTCCTGATAACAACTTGACTAAAAAGTGCAGTTCAGGTATGGATTAGATTAGGGGTTGTAACACCATACACCATGCCCGTTGCTTTACAAACACAAAGTTTGGTATGCATGTGCATGCGCTTGTTAGCACGGACACAAACTTCTATGAG
This sequence comes from Mixophyes fleayi, assembly GCF_038048845.1. Lineage (NCBI taxonomy): Eukaryota > Metazoa > Chordata > Amphibia > Anura > Limnodynastidae > Mixophyes > Mixophyes fleayi. The sequence goes on along the minus strand of NC_134408.1, from coordinate 93,280,483 downwards.
AACGCTCTGGTTTCGAAAGCCAGAGGTGAACAATTTATACACAGTACAGTTGTAAAAAGCAATGACATCACAAAGATACACAGTTACAGTATTAAGGTCTTCATTCATAGGTAGAAGGGTCTTGAACTCCCAAGAGCTCAATGTGGTTATTGGATGATTCCTCTGGTCATTGTTCTTTGAGATTGCCAGGTGCCCTTCAGATTTCCATCTCTAGACCTGTCTAAACTGGTTTTTATGATCTCTGTGAGCTGGCTATTTGGTGTATGAAAAAGTGATAAAATTTATAAGTAGCAATTGCAAAGCTTCAAACACTACATAAATAACACCAGAAACGTTCTCATGCGATTGCAAACAGAATGAGACCAAACTTGATGTAATTAACATGTTGCTATTTGCCAAAATTATTATTCAATTGCGTACTAATTTATCACAACAAATATTAGTGTACAGAAAATACTGATTACCACTTACATCCAAAAAACTGTCGAAGTCGTATAATTGGATGAGCGAAAGTATATTAGTTAATATTGTTTTATCGTGCGATTGCACTCAGTATGCCACGCTACACATGGCATGGCACGATCACGCGGTAAAAAACGCACGCACACACTCGCACTACAACATTTAGTTATTTATATATTTCATATTTATATTGATTCCATTCCACAGTGATTTATGAGCAGATAGTATTTAGTTTATTATTAGTTTATATATTATGACTATATGTACACTTTAATGTTATTTAAGGTCCAGGTTATAGGAAATGTGTCATGTTTGGTATCATTTTAATCCCCTATTCATCAGCAGCTGTCTGATTCTTTCGCCGAAGAGATCGCACATTGCATACTGTAGTTAGTGATGTTAGGGAATAAATTCTTAAAGTGATACTGACTGTAATGTGTAAATAGACTAGATTAAACTGGTTTCTGGGCGGGAGAATCATCTGGAATGTTGACCCTCAGCCTTGGAGGGTATTGTTTGAACTAGCCTATGACCTGTTTACACTGGACCCACCTGAAGTGTGGACCTATAGAAGCAAGCCACGTCATCTGCATTGTTTTCTCTGTAACACTGAGTGTATATAATATAGCTGTGCTGGCACTGGCCTCAGTCTTCTCTGACCACAGTATTCTGGAGTGAAGTACTGTGTGCCGGTACCAGCTAGCGCAAGCGAGCGCAGCGTTATGTATTTATCTTTTGGTATTGGCTGTATTGTATTATAATCATGTATTGAATTGTTAAATTTTACATCTGCTAAAATAAATTACTTTGTGCTTTGGAAACAATACTATCGCTTTTGCAATGCTTATTTGAAAACAATAGAATTACTTTAATAAAACATACTAGTAAATTAATTGGCTGCTATAAAAAAAATGACCCTAGTCTGTCTGTGTGTGTGTGTATGTTAGGAAATTTAGACTGTAAGCTCCATTGGGGCAGGGACTGATGTGAGTGAGTTCTCTATACAGCGCTGCGGAATTAGTGGCACTATATATATATATATATATATATATATATATATAAAATGATGATGATGATCAACCTCCACTGACTTTCCTGATGAGCCCCTCTCTTTTGCGATCTGCTGATCTGTCTCCCCAAAATCAGGACCATTGGGAAGTAAGATACGGTATCACTTACAAGTTACTGTATCTCTTTACAAACAAGGTGGAGACCAGTCAGAGGTAACCTGAGGTTTATGGACATCAAGAACTGGAAATATATAATGTATTTCATCTACATTACAACTATAATCTCGCAGTGCCTTATTGCAGCCATGTTTCCAATAAACATGTGCTTCCTCGTTGTTTTTTTTTCCTATGTCATGCATGGTTATACCAAGAGTGTCCTACAAATTGATTACATCATTCACTTGTCCAATTGGCACTAGAGAGTCCACACCAAGTTCCTTCATTACAGCAGAACAGATGGACTGCTGAGATTTTAGTCTTCTCTGGACGATTCTGGACTTACTATAGCAGTAACGGTGATTACTGGAAAATGGAGCAAGTGAACTTGTGTGCAGCTACTAGCGTGTGATTAAACAACGTGATGTGGACAAATGAATGGTAAATATCACCAATTTAATATGGCTGATCTATTTCGATAATACAAACACACACATTTACCTCTTGGATGAGGTTGTGAGGTCGTTTATAACAAAGAGAAGTCTTATTTACAAACCGGTGCACCTGCTCTCTTTGTTTGGTATTTATTTATTAGTATGCCCCACTGTGTTTATATGTGATAGCGTGTTATTATTTTGCCAGTGTGTTTGAACTAAAAACATTTGTTCTTTATTTTTTTGTTACTTTTTTTCTACATTTAATATAAATATAATATAAATGATGGTTGTGTTCTATTTTATTAATAGACATTTAATGTAAAAGAAATTCTGAAATGTTGAAATTGTGAAATAATATAATCATATTATATCTTACACAACAGTAAAGTCATGTTGCAGTGACATTAAAAAATTACAAGCTATTGTCACTCCTGATAGTCAGATGAGGTAATATGTGTTTGAAGTATGTGCTTCCCTTAGAAATAGAAAGATGAAGCTGGAATAACAACTGAAACTAAACTGGGGGTCAGATACTGCAAGAAAGGCGGGCCCAATGGAAAACCACAGAGGCTGCCGAAAATAACAAAGGCACAAAAACTCTAGAGACAGTTTATACCAACTATATAAAACTATTATATTAAAACGTGCCGCAATAAGCTTCTGTCAGGCTCTTTTTTATATGGTTGAGCAACAAACTGTTGAATACAATCTTCCTCAATGTGAATAGGCAATAACTAAATTAAAACTAAAAGTACATTCAATAAAAGCTTTTAAAAATACTTTACATTACAGTATACAGTGACACACACAATTACACACAATTGTCAGCTGCACGTGTTCCATCTTCTTACTCTTCTGGTCTGTTCCCACCATGTTCTCTCCACCAGCAGACTTGGTCACCTGTCACCAATGGAATCACTTTTCTCCTCAAAGCTCTCTCTTTTCTCCACTAAGTTCTCTCTTCTCCAGTCCACTTCCTGCATCCAAATCGCGTTTCTCCCCTCAGCTCCCTTTTTTCTCCTCGGCTCTTTCCTTTGTCTCATTTCTTTCTCCTTCTTCCTTCAGTTCTCTCCTTTTTCTGTTCTCCAAGCTTTCTGTTGTCTCCCAAATCTCTTTTCTTCACTCTAATTTTTCTCTCACTTGTCTCATTTCTTCTCCAGTCTTTCTGATATCGCTCATCCTCCCTCGGTCTGTCTCAGCCAGTCTTTCTTCCCCCTACTGTCACTGAGTATCTGCGCTTTACCCTTTACAATAGCTGTAAAGAAAACAGTTACTCTCTTCACAAGGCTGAGTTGACTGGCTGAGAACATTTTTTTTATTACACAGGTGACTGACAGTGCCTGTCATCCCTCCCAAAAGTCAGTTAAAGTTAGAGATGCTCACTGACCCCCGTGTTTTGGTTTTGTTTTTGGATCTGGATTACCGTCGTGTTTTGGTTTTGGTTTTGTTTGGTTTTGTTTTGCAATTTTGTTTAAAAATCAATGTTTCTGGGCATAAAATAACCTAATTTAGTGCTTCACCTGTTTCTTGGATAAGTAAGGTAATTCTAAAGCTAATAAATTAGGAAGAAAACAGTTTAATCCCTGGTAGGCCGTCCTTAATTCTGCACACAAACCTGTTTGTCTTCCTCTTCATCTTAGCCTATTGGCAATGCAGCCATCGTCTTTGGATGTATATTACACCCTACACTTATAGTTTAAATATATAAAGAAATGGACAAAGGCAGTTTGGTTTCTGTCTCTCTAGGCCCCCCTCCACTTTGAGAAAATACTAAAAAATTCAGCCGTTATAGACTGTACAATATAAATTGAAATGGACAAAGGCAGTTTGGTTTCAGTCTCTATAGCCCCCCCCCCCTCCCCTTGCAGCTAAATAGAAAAAAAGCAGCCTGCATAGAGTGATCAATATAAAAAATAAATGGACCAAGGTAGTTTGGTGGCTGTCTATGACCCCCCCCTGCCCTCCACTTGTAGTTGAATCGAAAAAAAGCAGACTGCATAGACTGTAGAATTAGAATATAAATAGAAATTGAGAAAGGCAATTTGGTATCTGTCTGCATTATAATCATCAACATCATCATTAGTGCCCTCGTCGCCTACACAAATCTCCCCCTCATCCTCTTCTAATTCCAAAGTGGCATCCTTAATTGGTGTATCACCGGCTACACTCGGGCTGTTAAGGCACACATCAGCAGAACTGCTGAAAGGACCCTTCTTTATGGGTACACTGTCACTAACAGAATGCTCACGATTAGACATACCACTGGTGGATGGACTCTCCACAGGGATTGGTGTCATTTCTGATTCAGAGCATACATTATCCTCTAATGCCTTACTGTTTTCTTGCAGCTCGGCTTTCACGCGTAACAGTAGTTGTGCACCACTTTTAGACTCCAAATTACTTGGTCTTGCTTGGTCATGAGTGACCGTACAAGAAGAAGACTCAGTAGCATTTTTAGATCTGCCACTAATAGAGAAAGGCGAAGGCCTCATTCTTTCTTTGCCATTGCGTGTGTAGAATGGCATGTTGGCAATTGTTTTTTTATCGGCAGTTAACTTTTCCTCAGTTACACTTCTTTTTCGCTTCAACACGGTAAAAAAAATGTTGGTGTGTGGTTTTTTCCCTGATTTAAAAAGACTATGTACTTTGACATAGCCTTTCCCAGATGACGTACTGGGAACACTACCATCAGGACTGGTGACAGAAACGGGTTGCTGATTCTGCTCATATGTGGACTGCCTTGAATCCATTTTAATGAGGCCAATGCACTTGTAGTGCCAAAATTGTATTAGCTAGATACTGCTGACAAATATGACTTTTGACAGCCAGAAAAATTACTGCAAAAGAATGGGGAATAAGGGACACCGCAAAAGCACTTGGAGTGCCAAATATTTTTGTACTTACTGCTGACAAATATGACTTTTAACAGCCAGAAAAATTACAGTAAAACACTGGGGAATATGGGACACCCCAAAAGCACTTGTAGTGCTAAAAATTGTTTTGTATACTGCTGACAAATATGACTTTTGACAGCCAGAAAAATTACTGCAAAAGAATGGGGAATAAGGGACACCGCAAAAGCACTTGGAGTGCCAAATATTTTTGTACTTACTGCTGACAAATATGACTTTTAACAGCCAGAAAAATTACAGTAAAACACTGGGGAATATGGGACACCCCAAAAGCACTTGTAGTGCTAAAAATTGTTTTGTATACTGCTGACAAATAGGACTTTTGACAGCCAGAAAAATTACAGTAAAACACTGGGAAATATGAGACACCCCAAAAGCACTTGGAGTGCCAGAAATTGACAAAAAAAACCCTCCTCTATTTTCCTCTTACTGCTGTAACAATTGGTATTAAGATTAGAATTGTATTGAATAGAAACAATAGAAACTGCTCTGTCCCTGTGCTGATATAGCCTTTGACCTAACCCTGCTCTCTCCCTCTGTCAAATGGCGATGGATTGCTGTGGAGGCTGGTATTTATGCTTTTCAAATCTCGCGAGAACCGAGCTCACAAATACGAATACGTCACAATAACGTTTTGCCTCAATTTCGATTCCGAATGGGTGGGAGAGTACTGAGCGTGCTCGCGCTCGGTACTCGAATAGGCTAAATTCGGATGAATTCGGATCTCGGGGAACCGAGCCCGCCCATCTCTAGTTAAAGTATTACAAATAGAGGAGGTATTGTGGGGACAAAAAATTGCCAGCAAAGTACAAAAACATGTACAAAACATCAGCATTAGATTTGCCATCCTGCATAAACACTATGGGGCGTATTCAATTGTTGCTCCGGCCGCCGGAAGAACGAGCGCGTTAAAACTATTACTGTTTATACGGTAATTACTCGCTGAATTTCATCTCGCAGCTCCCTGAGGTGCGAGATGAAATTCAGCGAGTAAACTACCGTATTAACGGTTTTTACGCGCAAGTTTACCGTATAAACGGTAATAGTTTTAACGCGCTCTTTTTTTTGTGGCCCGGAGCAACAATTGAATACCCCCCTATGTATTGCAGCTTGTAAAAAAGGTGTTAGAGTGGCGCTAGAACCAATCTTTGTTGGAATTCGTAAATCAAGAACCCATCTGTAAGATTGAAAAGAAAGTTGCATTGCGAAATTCAAATCTCCACCCTCCAGCAGGGTGTCCTCCTGAAAGTCTTTAAGTTATGTAATATTATAGACCACAAACATAGAGAGTCTGATTCATCAAGGGACGCATACTGAGCACATGTTTCTGAACGCACGTAATTTAGGTCTGCGCATGCCCGAATTCGACAAGGAATAGATACATGTGCTGATGAGTACGGGTGTAGCTCTGCTCAGCTTTACTACACTGCAGGGTATGCCCAATACCTATGTGGAATATAAATTCTCAAAAGAATGCAAATAAAAAAAATATATTGAATTAATGTCACCTGTTAATAATATAGGCATTAATGACAAAACATTAAAAAATGTAAAATAAAGATTTTTTTTTTATGAAATGCATTTATTAGTATGTTATGAATGTCTACTGTACATAAGATACATTTTTACTCTTGCTCCTGATTGCAAACACATGTAATAGCATGTATGTTGAGACGCATAAGCGATGTGTGTTGTCCCTGGTGTACTATTGCCGGATCCGCAGTGCCATCTGACCCGTCTCTGTGTCTACTGTGCATGAGCAATGCGGTCTGCCCTATATGTCCACTGCACATACGCACCACTCGTTACTTACTGCATTTGAGTAGCTGCTTATTTGTTATCCTGGTTCTAAAAGATTGTTCACTGCATACATGTATCTGTATACTGTAAAATAAACCAACATTCTGGTTAAGATTGCAGGTGGATTATTGACTTGTCATATATACGTGACTCCTGAGCTCAGTGTAAGAAACAGTAATTCTGCACAATAAACAATTTTCAGTGTAAGGAACACAATCTTCACTGAGTAATCCATCTAAGGATGGATTTACGTCTGCTAACATATGTTATTAACCTCTGCTGACATCTCCTGACATATGTTATCAGGGGCAAACGTAGGATTTGTAGAGGGGGGGTTTCCACATTACACTGCCAGGGGGCGTGACCAGCATGCATGGGGGCTTGGCTATAATTTTAGACAGTGCTTGGCTGCTCTCCAACTCTTCCTATCCTCATGATATACATGGGCAATGCTGCGTGCACTACTGTTAGGTAAATGCAGCTCTCTCTTTTTGAGGAGATCCGTGTGAATTGGGGGCAGTGTCCAGCCACCTCAATTATACAGTGCCCCAGACTTGGAGGGGGGTTTCCAGGTACTAGGAAACCCCCTCGGTTTGCCTATGGTTATATTCTAATAGGCATCTGCCAATAATGCATAGACAGCCATCATCACTAGCGATCAGAACTTAGACTAGCCTGTAGCTGGAGCAAGAAGTGATGGTATGAAAAAGGTAATAGGAATGTAAGTGAATGGAATTTAATAGTTCTACAATCAAAGCAGTAAAAGAAGTGGCAGTATGGCATACCACCATATACACCCCACTTCGACCACTGTATATAATTTCTCACAAGAGTTTGTCTTGTTGTGAAACTGCCTAAAATGGTTGCTGAGGAGAGAATTGCAAGTTGTTTATCGCTACAGTTGCTGGGAGAGATTTGCTTATTTCATTAGATGGATTATTAAGGGAAGATTGTGTTCCATACACTGTTAATCGTGTATTGTGCAGAAGTACTTTTTTTTACACTGAGCTCAGGAGTCACGAATTGGATAAAGCAATAAACTTCATGTGTCCAGCTGAAACTTTGCTTTAACCAGTGGATTACAATTTACCCCCATGGGTTCAGTGGTGATCCTAGTTTACAGGCATTTCTTTTTAAGCATCTAACCTGATCAAGTTGGATTATTTTTTGTTGCATCTCTACTGATATTTGTGTGAAAAGTGTTGTATAATTGCATTAAAAGTCTATAGTGATTAAATTGTTTAGATAAGCTTCAGCAGCACTTACTATAATTGTCCAGTTAACTCACTGAGCCTCTAGACTTGCCAACTTCAAGTACACCATTAGATATCGGGGTGGAAATTACAATGGCAATGCAGAAGCCTTGCCTTGACTGCCCACTACAGAAGAGAAGGAAGAGGACAGGAATCATTGGGAAACCGTAGAGACCCCTGCTTTGTATTCTTTGCCTGTTGGACAGCAAGCCATCAAGCTGGAAATCTCGTCTTCTGTGGAAGTGGAATCTAGTGATTCAGAACAAAGATCATTAGGGATTGACTGGGAAGAAGTATAGTCCGAAAGTTGCCTGCTCCGAATTCTAGTGCACACTGCAAACCATGGAAACAAAATATATCAATAGGTCAGCTTATGCATCTTAAACGCAATTGCTCTATTCCCACAAAGTTTGAGAGCCAAGCAGAGGACATGATTAATACTTTTAAAGAGAGGGCATATCCAGAGGAGCGACTATATGACACTTAAAATAAAGTGAAAAAGTCTGGATAAATCCCTACTCCTGTCCCCCCAAAAAGCTAGACAGAAATACAGTACGTACGTGAATATTTTTGAAATGGCCTATATCTCAAAATGTAATAGTGCTTCACATCAAATTAAGAAAATTATTTGTCAAAACTACTCTATCCTTCAACATGATCCTATACTTAGAACAATACTTTCTGAAAAGCCTAGAATTATTTTTTAAAAAAATATTAATTTAAAAAATATACTAGCTCCAAGTTTTTTTGACAATAAAAGACATCACCAAAAAGAAATAGAAAATATTAATAAATAGTTATCCACACCGATATATGGTTCATATAGATGTTTGAAAACAAATTGTATCACTTGTGGTCATTTACAACATGGAAATAAAAAATGTATTTCCACTATCAATAAAAAGAAATTCAATACAAGGGGATATATTAATTGTAAAACAGAGTTTGTTATTTACTTATTACAATGTAGCTGTTCCTTACAATATATTGGTAGAACCACCAGATCTTTAAAAAGAAGAGTTACCACCACTTACAAGGCTCTCTCCCAGTCTACTGCCCCTTATATCTCTAACCTCCTCTCCATTCACACTCCTGCCCGCTCCCTGTGCTCAGCCAATGATCGCCGCCTCTCCTCCACACTGATCACCTCTTCCCACTCTCGAATCCAAGACTTCTTCCGTGCTGCCCCCCTTCACTGGAACGATTTCCCTCGCTCCATCCGTCTCTCTCCCAATCTGTGCTCCTTCAAATGGGCACTTAAAACTCACCTGTTCCTCAAGGCCTACCAACCATCCATTTAACCTCTCATCTCTTCTGCTCATCCTCCCTTGACCCCTCATCTCTCTCCCCTTAGATTCACTGGCTCCCTTTTGTGCCTGACTTTGTTTACCCTCCCTTAGGATGTAAGCTCGAATGAGCAGGGCCCTCTTCCCTCCAGTCTCCATACCTGTTCTTCTGCTCCGTCTCTACTGTATCTGCCCTCCCAGAGTTTCTGAAGTACTGGTACTGTGTGTTTATTGTTCTGTACTGTTCTACCCTGTATAGTCTACTGTATAGTCTACCGTTTGTACTATGTGCGGCGCTGCGGAAACCTTGTGGCGCCCTACAAATAAACAATAATAATAATAATACTGAACACAGAAGGAATATCAATAGAGAATTTGTTACATAATGTCTCACGACATTATGCTACTACTTACAATGGAGATACACCATGTCTGTCAGTTATAGAGGTAGAGCATGTTAAAGTCACTGTCAGAGGGGGAGACAGATTCAGTAAGCTCTCAAACAAGAAGTCTATTGGATGCAGCAGCTCAATACCATCTATCCTGAAGGTTTGAAAGAAGCGGTGGTACTCAATAATTTATTATAAATCTAATTATGTACTTGCAACATTTGATTTGCTGATATCAATGTTTATGTTATTGCATTTTAGTTTGCAATTAGTATAAACAGGAATATTTGTTATAGAGTCTGCTGGTCAACTAAACTACCATCTAGTCTGGATTGAATTTATACATTCACAAATATATCTATCGGCTTAAATATTTCGTTAAAAGTATTTGTTTCTCAAGTGTTAAATTTTATGCCTGCTCGACTTGTCTTGGTATACCGATTAATGTGGTAGCATGTGATAGGTTAATGATATTAAGGCTGCTAAATATGAGCTCCAAGTCAAATGGAGCCATTCTTACTTCCGTCTGATGAAATACCAGTTTGTAATGAAACGCGTTAGGGATATATCTAACATATCCTATCTGAACCCTGGCCAAGCAAATTTTTACCTGCACTAAATACATTTGCAAGTGGTTGAATTCAAGGCAGCAGTGCATGGTTTGCCATAGGAGGATCGCTCCAGAGTATATAAGTTGCATCTATATTGGATTACACCAGTGTCTATATAAGCGGCTTTCAGCCACACGGATCAGAACCCTTCTTTGAGGTACGGTAGACGTCATACCATACACAAGTGCCGTAGCGCACATATTCTATAGACTGACGATTATCACATCTGAGAGGCCGCCGGTTGAAAACATACTGAACGGGTGTCGGAGTGTTTCAATAGACACAGACATCCATTAACATTTTTTCATCTCTATCTATCCTGGGAAAGCTGCAAGGCTGGACAGGTGAGCAGCGATAACAAATTGACACTTTATATGATTGATTTAACTTGTGTTTGAAGTAACAACTATTAACAGCTACCGATTGTTTAGGCTCTTTTTCCTTATCGATCAATTTCTGAATGTTATAATTGGAATACTGAAATAATTATCAATCATCAGTTTAAATGGGATAATTCCCAATTGGAATTTACATGAAATTTGAAGCTATTTTTAGCAAACTAATTCTCTGCACTATTTATCGTCTTTTTGGTCCTTTTGATCCTGATCAGATCTGTTTATATTGTTTGTGGGCCCACATTTACTACAGAATCCGGATCGAAAACTGTGAATTCAACATTTTTTCTGAACCTGCCATTTAATCTGATTATCTAATTAAAAGCTATTCTAAAGGAAATTAGCTTGTTGAATAATTTTTTTGTCCTTATATTTACATTGTTGAAATTGGTTTATACATGGCTATTCAGACCTATGTTAATATGTAATTATCACTTGAGTGAGCTCCTATATTTTAACCATTGATTTATATTGTCTTTATATACGCATTAAACAAATTATTTAATTTAATTGATCAAGAGTTTGTAGTTTCTATATTGTGTAACATACATTTAGTATCAATTAGCGCTGCAGATATTTTGTTTTATTAGGGACTGATTGTTCGGTGCGATGTTGATCCTAGAACTCACTCCTATATCACTCAAACTGTTGTATCAAAACAGTATGCTGAAGTTCAACTGAAAATATATCATGACCATGTTGAAGTCGTATAATTGGATGAACGAAAGTATATTGGTTTAATATTGGTTTGCCGTGCGTATTGCGAAGCGTACGCCATGTGTTACGTGGCGTGGTGCGTTCGCACGGTAAAATACGCACGCACACACTCGCATTACAACAGTTAGTTATTTATATAATTTCATATTGGTTCTGTTACACTGTAATTCAGGAGCAGATAGTATTCGGTTTATTATTAGTCTATATATATATATATGTATATATATATATATATATATATATATATATATATATATATATATATATATATATATATATGTATAGTGATTATATGTACATTGTAGTGTTATTAAAGGTTTAGGTAATAGGAAAGGTGTCATGCCTGATATCATATTGAAGCCCTAACCATCAGCAGCTGTCCGGTGCAGTCGGCGAAGAGATTGCACATTGCATACTTTAGTTATTGATATTAGAGAGTAAACCTTTGTATGATACTGGCTATGAAAAGGAGCAGACCCCCTGGACAGAAGACCCCCACCTTTGGATTCCTTAGATTGAATCAACCTATTACCTGTCTGGCCTGGACCCACCCAACGTCTGGACCTATAGAAACAATCTACGTCATCTCTATTGTTCACAATGAAACATTGACTGTATATATTAGCTGCATCCCCCACCAGGGTCTCAGTCTACTCTGACCAGTTATCTAACAGATACACTGTTCCATTGGGACCCATGGAAGCGCAGCGATTGCAGCGGTATGTATGTATGTAACTTTTGGTATTGGCTGTGCTGTACTGTACTGTATCATAATATAATAATGTATTGAATTGTTGACTATTTACATCTGCTAAAATAAACCACCATGTGCTTTGGACACACATACAATTGATTGGGCAATGCTTATTTTAAAACGATAGAATTACTTTAATAATTTGGGGGCTCTTGAGTTAGGAGTTACGTTACCGGCAGGTATGCAACGCTTACGATATTCGGTTCCTCAACAAAGGGTGGATTGACGGACGCGTCGCATAAAGCAGGAAAGAACGTAATGCGTCTAATACCTGTGGTTCACTGTGTGTTGCGAAACCGAATGTCCGTTGTTGCATAGACTGAAGGAACGCTAATTAGAATCTAGGGACAAGAAAGAAAAATGTTTCTTTTTATTGTCGTTTTAATGGTTTAAAGTGTATTGCATTGCTGTGCGTATGTGTACTTCCTGCTGTGCATACGCAAACTTCCGGTAGATTTGCCACGTGGTTGAACAATTGTTTTGATAGTTATTATATGCATAGTGTAATTACTTGTGAAAGCCTCTGAGACATTATTACGGTTGTTGGGAACTTTCAATTTTCTGCGCAGAAAAGGTGTATAGTGTGCGATTTTGTAACGTAGATACACTGTTTATTGTTGAGGTGCTCAGTTGCTGTCTGACGAGGCGGATTGCCCAACTGAAGGACGGTATACAGGGCAGGTATACCGAATGCGAAAACCGGGTTTTCGCAAAGCGCTACCAATAGATCGCAAGGTTTGCTAATAATTAGTATTGGTAGGCAGTGCGATCCGATCGCACCGTTAGTGCGAATTGGTGAAGCAGCTAGGAGGAATTATACTGGAAAGGCAGGTTGATTGTATTAACTTGCGCTCCCAGCGATAATAAACTCAGCAGATTTTTGTGGTTGAGCCAGGGTATCGAGGAGCTGATAGCCCTTGGGGCCCACAGTGATATTTCTGTATTAGGGAACCTCGCCAGGGGCGAGAAAAGCGAGTGAGCGCGGCTAAAGGAAATACGTTCACCGAGCATAATAGATCTCTAGCGGTGAGTATAGCAACAGAGTTGAAATTATTTAGTGGAAAGAACAGAGCATTGCGGTGTGTCTGTGTTTCACATTTGGCCGGAAGGAACAGAGCATTGCGGTGTGTCTGTGTTCCGGGTAGAAAGTATATTGTGCAACATGGGTGCTAGGCATACGCTAGAGATTGCCAATTTACTGCCTAAGGAAGGTCTTATTGAGTCAGCGAGATTTCTCATGTGTGCAAAATATGGTGCATACGCAACTGTGTATTGTGACACGTGGGTCGAAATGACCAAAGATTGTGATAGGCCTTTCCCAACAACAGGGAGTTTTAATGCAGAGGTGCTAAATACCGTAAAAGATAAAGTACGGTTGATTAAGTCAACGAAAGTGAGAAATGCACATAATCATTGTTTAAAATCGTGGCAAATGGAAGGTAACACGTGGCAGAGCAGCGAACGCACAGCGGAAGTGAGTGTAAGGAAAAACACGTGTTCAGCGGAAGTAAGCGTACCGGAAACAAGCATTCCGGAAGTGTGCGTTGCAAAGCGTGGCGAACTAGCGCAAACACGCCCCCGATAAATTCGGTCGGGGCGGGAAGTACAGCCAATACCAAAAATGTAAAAACTGTAACTAGTAAGTTGTATGTTGTTTTAAGTAACGTTAAAAGTAATGTTTCAGGACAAAGAAGAGGAACGGTCCCACCAGCAGGGGCAGCTGCTGAAAGTGGTGAGAATAATGAAAAGGTTAACACAGGGGGAGACATCCATTGTACTGCAGCAGCAATTTCAGCAACTAGTTTCAGTGATTTGGTAGACTTACATCCTGTCTGCACAGCAGCAGTTCCCAATGGGAAAGCAGACAAGAATAGTGATGTTCCCTTAAAACATGTAGCAAAGCATGATCCATGCACTAGGTCTGAAACATTTTCAATTTTGTCTGATTTCCCTGATCCTAGGAAAGATTTGACCAAATGTCAGCAGTTTATTAGATATTATGGTAATGTGTATGAGCCAACTAATAACGATTGGCGAGTATTATTGAAGACCTGTCTTCCTCTCAATACTGACATACAAAAGTTCATTAAGGATTGTATGTTGGAGGAGGATGAATCCTTAACCGAGGATGATAATCAGGACAATATTAGACATATAATCACACAGTTGGCCACATATTTCCCAGTGATAGTGGACTGGAGTAAAATTTTTAGTATCCAGCAAAAAGATAGTGAAAATGCAGCAGACTATTTTTGCAGAGCTTTGATAGCAATGGGCAAATATACTGGGGTACCAGACATAAAAGATAATCTATATTACAGAGAGGTTGCTGTTAAAGTTCTAATGGATGGCCTCAGGGAAAACTTGAAAAGAAGGGTGCAAACTTCATTACCATACTGGAAAGGAACCACTGTAAGTGCTCTCAGGGAGTCAGCTATAGAACATGATAAAAGTATAAACAAACAGAAAGAGACACTAAGTGATAGGGTAATGATGATAAGTATCCCAGCACTAGAGGGACTGCACACACGACCACCAGAATACAACCCACATAACAGGAAACCCAGAATAGTGAGATGTTACAATTGCAGAGAAGGACACATTAGGAAAGATTGTAAAAAGGAAGAGAAACAACACGAGTTGAGGAAGTGTTTTCAAGGCAATAAAATAGGACACCTAGCAAAACATTGTGCAGACATGACAGGGACGTGCTTCTACTGCCATAAGAAGGGACACATGAGTAGGAACTGTGTAGAGAGAAGAATGAATACCTGGGTTGGAAATCACATAGACATCCACAAAGGAGGCGTACACTTCTCTCAGAGGTTCCCCTTTAATTGATTGCACACTCTGTAACAACTAATATTCTGGGGGAGAAATATAGCCGACTCTAGAGTTAATCTGTGGTGAGCATTAAGGTGCAAAATGTAGAAAGAAACTTATTTTTTTTAAAAGTAATCTTTGTTGATTTTGTTTGTTCGTTTTATGTTGTCACATGTTTGTTTTCCTAAATCACTAGCCGACGGCAAAGAATAGAAATGTTTGTTTTGTTTGCTGTTTTAAGATAACTATCTTGTTTTTCTTTTCACAGATAAAGGGGACACAAAAGAAGTATAGACAAGTGTTTAAAAGGGGTGAGATAGAGAAATAGAAGAATTACTCTTGAAAGACTAATTAACAATAGACAATTGGAACACTCTTTTGTTTTAGGCTGCAGTGACTCATGATAATTTGTTTGGCTGAGAATCATTATCCAACATTGAAGTATGTACATACTTTGCTCCAAAATATCGTTTTATGTATTTCAGAGAAAATATGAGTCACTAAGAGTACATTTTTACATTTCTCTATTATAAGTTAGAAAAGTCAGTTGAAAAGGTATGTAGTCAATGAGATACCGAGTTCTTAATGAACAAATGACGGACGACACTGGATTGCACTGTTAAGAACCCCTAGTCAAGTATGGGGAGGGGTCATAGTTAGCAAATAGCTAAGGGGAACAGTGGAATGAATACAGCCATTTCCCCATAGAGTCAGAGTCCAATCCAGCTGTCATTTTGTTGTAAAAATCTCCCTTTCTACATGTATGTTTGTATTCAAACCTTTGTATTCCCATCATTCATTGCTTTCCTATTTCTCATTCTTTACACAAACGCTAGTCTCTCTCTCTCTCTCTCTCTCTCTCTCTCTCTCCCCCTCTCTCCCTCTCTCTCTCTCTCTCTACTTCTCTCTCTCTCCCGCTCCCTCTCTCTCTCTCCCCCTCTCTCTCTCCCCCTCTCTCTCTCTCTCCCGCCCCCCCTATCTCTCTCTCTCTCTCTACCTCTCTCTCTCTCTTTCCCTCTCTCTCTCTCTCTCTCTGCTCTGGTAGAGATAAAATCAGACACAGTCTCAACAATGGGGCTAAAACATATTTTTATGTTTTTACATAAGACAAATTCAGAGATACACACACTAGATTGACATAAGTTACAGAAACAGTCAGGGGTTTTGTTTTCATGTGTATAGAAACTGCTGATTTTAAGCAGAAAGGTTCTGTTGTGGAAATACGATTCATGTGTTATAGATTGCATATCTGTTTTGTTTTTTGTTTTGGCTCGTGCCTCCTGTACAAAAATGTGCCTTTTTATGGATGCACAAAGGGTGGAGACAGGAGATTGCTAGAGGATAGGCATACAGATATGCATCTCTGTGTAGAACATTGGAGTAGGATTTTTACCACAAGATACGACAATGTGAAACCCTAGAAAATGTAGAATTTTCAGGTTTTATAATTTTCACTGTTAGACAGGCATGTACTGGATACTGTTATATTTGAAGAAAGTGTTATAGAAAGAGACCCCTTTGCCTTTTCCCACTTAGTCAAGTAGCTGAATATGAGGTACTGAGAATGACATGTGAGTTGGCAGAGGGAAAATCGATTGATATACATTGGTCTTTAGAATTTTCTAGTCTAGAGGGCGATGTTGAGGTGACTGAGAAATCGTTTTATAGCAATACCAGCACATGATTAGGACACTACATAGAGGACTTTATACAGGGACACAGTTACCAACGGAAGTAGCTGCTAGTAAGGTCCACACTTACACACACAACCATACATGGCTGTCACACCAGGGAGAACATAGCTGTCAAATAGACAGCAGGGTTTTATGTGACAGCTAACAAATCTATGTTTTGTTTTGTTTTTCGTTGTATTGTTTTAGTTTTAAAAAGGTGAACACACAAACACATGCACGCATACACATATTGGTTAATATAGGAAGATTTGTGTTACCCGAGGGATAAACTGTCTGGAAGGTGAAGAGATGTGGTGAGGAGTCTGGTGGACTCTGGAGAGATGGACAAGGTAGACCAATAGAGCCATCCCATATCCCTCCTGCTGATGGGTTTTCCTCCAGGTAAAACAAATACACGTCATCCAATTACCACCATGCAGGATCCTCAAGTATACACAGGTGTACCAATGAAAAATGTCTGGGTAGAGGTGTATTGAAATGTGTCTAATGTATTACTGTATCATACTCAAAGCTTTTGTTATTCAATGTGATAGTCCTAGAGTTATAATAGATGATAGGGTATTCATGTTATTGATAATAGATGTCTAATGTATGAGTACTGGTAACAAATCACATACTTTCAATTAGCCATAAACCAGTGTGAACATAAAGTAGTGGTACTCGGTAGAATGAATTGAATAGAATAAGAGTTGGAACTTGATTGAAGTGCCACTAGTCCTTTCCCGCTACCAAGAAATCACCCCTGGGCAGACTCCTAACCTGTCAGTTTTTGAAATGTTCTTGACCCCTCGTGAGATGAGATTGTAACTGGGAGGCTAGGTTAGACCTTGAGAGAAGGTAAATAGCGAGACAGTAACCAAGAACGTCCAAAACACTGTTTCCTGAAAGGTCACACTAACTGTCAGGATGTTGGATCGGGAGAGTAAGTTGTGGAGCAGAAATTTCTTAAGCTTAGGTTATTTGCCAGACAGGTACCAGGTGTAGGCTACCAGCCTCACGGCTTTAAGGGTAGCAGAGACACACTGGTGCCCATACCACCCACTGCAGAGGGGCCAACACTCAGAGAAGGGTCCAAGGGCACTCATGAGTCTGTACTGGAAGGCCTCGAATGCAGTTAGTAGCACCTGAGCCAAAGGCTAAGACTGTTGTCCAGCATGAAGTTGTAGTTTTTCCTGTTTTGTGTTCTCTCATTTCATTTTCTTCTCAGGGCGGTTAATTCTTTCAATTATTAGCAGGTGACAGAGACTGGTTCAGGTAGTGATAAGGAGGTATTGGGGAGGAAGAAGTTAGTAGCATAATCAGTCCAGTCAATTATTCTATTCAATTCAGGGGTAAAGGAAAATTTAGAAACCTTGGAGCTTGGAGAAAGTGCGAGGGGCTATTGTCTGAGTAGCATTACGTCCGTAAGTACGGCGACCCCATAGTTAAAAAAAAGAGATACACCCAGCGTTGCCAGTCCAGTAATATCCGGACTCGAGCAGGCATCCTTGAGAATGATTATCATTCTTGGGAGGGTAAGGTTTTAGACCAAACAAAGTGCTGGGCGTGCTCACGCGTGCCTCAGTGATTATATCAAGTAGGATTAGTTCTCTTTCCACTAAATATTCTTGAGGTACCCGAACTATGGGTGGGAGGTCACTAGGGGAAAAAGTAGGACACCTAGGTCCCTCAGTCTGAAGTCTCCCAATGCTTTACAAGCCGATCACTGTTAAATCTGAGTATTGGGAGACTGGAAAGAATGAACAGACAATAGCCCGCCCACAAGTGTTGATGAAAAGAACTGGTGACATTATTAGATGTGTGTATATTAACGCAAGCTGAAGGAGATTGCATATGACATTATTGATAGACATAGGATGATGCTATTGATGAACATGAAGTGTTTAAATGTATTCTGAGCTTAAAGACATGCGTTGGACAGAAGAACCTGTTAAACTTGAAGAACTGTAGTAGAGAATTCTGTATAGCTGATACACGTTCTACTGTACCATGTACCTTTCCAAATAATGTATTAAGGGTTTTATTGCACCCTTGAAGGGCATACAAAAAGTTATCTCCAAGCTCCAGAAGTGTACGGTTTATAGTAAAAGAAGAAGTCGTTTAGAGGATTAAGACTCTCTCTTATGATAACTTGTTTAGATCTACAAACAGTGTGGACATACACCAAAGGGGATTTGTATTACATAACAATGAAACGTGGTACTGAGATCCTGCTTATAACATCTTTAAGGTGATAGTTTATTGTACTATCAAAGGGTGGACTGTTGAAGTCGTATAATTGGATGAACGAAAGTATATTGGTTTAATATTGGTTTGCCGTGCGTATTGCGAAGCGTACGCCATGTGTTACGTGGCGTGGTGCGTTCGCACGGTAAAATACGCACGCACACACTCGCATTACAACAGTTAGTTATTTATATAATTTCATATTGGTTCTGTTACACTGTAATTCAGGAGCAGATAGTATTCGGTTTATTATTAGTCTATATATATATATATATGTATATATATATATATATATATATATATATATATATATATGTATAGTGATTATATGTACATTGTAGTGTTATTAAAGGTTTAGGTAATAGGAAAGGTGTCATGCCTGATATCATATTGAAGCCCTAATCATCAGCAGCTGTCCGGTGCAGTCGGCGAAGAGATTGCACATTGCATACTTTAGTTATTGATATTAGAGAGTAAACCTTTGTATGATACTGGCTATGAAAAGGAGCAGACCCCCTGGACAGAAGACCCCCACCTTTGGATTCCTTAGATTGAATCAACCTATTACCTGTCTGGCCTGGACCCACCCAACGTCTGGACCTATAGAAACAATCTACGTCATCTCTATTGTTCACAATGAAACATTGACTGTATATATTAGCTGCATCCCCCACCAGGGTCTCAGTCTACTCTGACCAGTTATCTAACAGATACACTGTTCCATTGGGACCCATGGAAGCGCAGCGATTGCAGCGGTATGTATGTATGTAACTTTTGGTATTGGCTGTGCTGTACTGTACTGTATCATAATATAATAATGTATTGAATTGTTGACTATTTACATCTGCTAAAATAAACCACCATGTGCTTTGGACACACATACAATTGATTGGGCAATGCTTATTTTAAAACGATAGAATTACTTTAATAACCAATATGGATACTTTGGGGCATATTCAATTGTCGCTGGGATCGCCGAAAATCCCGCTGTGGGATTAATACATGTAATACGGTAATTTGTAGCTGGATTTCAGCTCGCGGCTCAGGGATCCGCGAGCTGAAAACCAGCGAGTAAATTACCATATTACATGTTTTTCTGCACACGATTACCGTAATATCAGTAATCGAGCGCGGACCGCGGGATTTTCAGCAATCCCGCCGACAATTGAATACCCCCCTCTGAGTCTAATCTGTGAAAACAATTCTTCTGGAAAAGGATGTAGAAGAATGGTACAGGAAATGTCCTATTGTGTTCTGTCTGGAGAAATGTGCAGCCAGGCCAAAGGATCCCACTACATCCTATTAAAGTAATTCTATCGTTTTCAAATAAGCATTGCCCAAGCGATTGTATTGTGTTTCCAAGGCACAAAGTAATTTATTTAAGCAGATGCAAAGTTTAACAGTTCAATACATGATTATAATATAATACAGTACAGCCAATACCAATAAGAGATAAATACATACCGCTCCCACGGGTACCAGTGAACAGTATTTCACTCTAGAATACTGTGGTCAGAGAATGGCTGAAGCCAGTGGGAGCACAGCTATATTATATACACTCAGTGTTACAGAGACAACAAAGCAGATGACGTGGCTTGCTTCTATAGGTCCAGGTATCAGGAAGGTCCAGAGTGCTGCAGGTCATAGGCTAGTTCAAACAACCCCCTCAAAGGCTGAGGGTCAACATTCCAGATGATTCTCCCGCCCAGAAACCAGTTACAACTAGTCCATTAGCATTTTAGTTTGGTATCACTCGGACTATTTATTCCCTAACATCACTAACTAGAGTATGCAATATGCGATCTCTTCGGCGAATGAACCGGTCAGCTGCTAATATATAGGGAATTAAAATGATATTAGACATGACAGATTTCCTATAACCTGAACCTTAAATAACACTGAAGTGTACATATAATCATAATATATAAACTAATAATAAACAAAATACTATCTGCTCATAAATCACTGTATAACGGAACCAATATGAATATGAATTATATAAATAACTAAATGTAATGCGAGTGTGTGCGTGCGTATTTTACCGTGCGATCGCAGTATGCCATGTGTAGCGTGGCATACTGAGTGCAATCGCACAATAAAACAATATTAACCAATATACTTTCGTTCATCCAATTATACGACTTCGACAATCCCATTCAAAGTAATCGTGCACTGGAAATTGTGGGCATGGATCACATGAAGCTAGAGAACAGTAGAACAGGATACCAATACTCAATAACCATCATTGACCATTACACAAAGTTTACAGTGGTAGCACCGATTAAAGACCTGACAGCCAGAAACACAGTTGCTGTCTTGTGGGAAGTTGTCAAGCCCTATGGGTTCCCTGAGAAATCCTTACAGATCAGGGTCTTTCATTTGAGTTGCAACTGTTCCAAGAACTGTGTGATATGTATTGTTGCAAAAAGATGAGGACAACATCATATGTATGTAATGGCCTCAATGTAATGGCGTTTGTGAGAAAAGGAGTGCCTTGATTGGAATGCTGAGAGCAATCCCCCTGCCACAGCAACTAGAGTGGCCCACTCTATTGTCTGAACTGACATTCCTATACAATCATACCGAACATTGCTCTACAGGGTTCACACCCTACTAACTTCTGTTTGGAAGACAAGATAAATTGCCTGTAGACCTGTTGCTAGACCTTTCTCAACAAGAAGTAGAGGCTCCTTTCACAGACTCGGTGGTGTAACACCAGTACAGGATACAAGAAGCTCAAGAGATCGTTTAGCAGCGCATGGTAGCTGTACACCAACGTCAGAAAGATAATTATAATGCAAATGCCAGGGCAGCACCTATCACTGTTGGTGATCGTGTGAGGAAGAAAAAGAACCATCCCAATAGGAAACTTGATAGCAGATGGGAATGGATTCCATATGTTGTCACTGACATTCCAATTAATGGTATTGCTGTATACACAATTAAGAGAGAAAACAGCATAAGTCCTAGTGTAGTACAGAGACCACCTCAAGTTGAGCATAGCCAGACTTACCAACGGTCAGGAATTTGAGAATGAAGATGCATCCCTGACAGAAAGGTTGGGGTCCCCTTTTTCAAATCAGAATGACTTACTCATGTCTATGTGCAGGCCTGTAATCCCGGGGCACCAATTGCTTTACCCCTAGAGTCAGACATGGAAGACATAGTACAGGTAGAGAGTGATGAACCTGTAAGTGTGAACAATGACAATGTTGTTAATATTGACATTAATGTTGCTGTTGGCAATGCACTTGAGCCAGTGGGCCTCAAGAGGTCAGAGAGAAGCACTAGGGGTGTCTTACCTGCTAGATAGAGGCAGTAGTGCAAAGCTAATTTGTATGTCTTATTCACCTGTTTAATTACTTTCTTTGCAGATAAGGTTAAAAAAAACAAAATCAAAAAGACTTATGAACTTTTGTGAATCTCATCTAACATGAGGACCAGTGGGGGAGAATTTAATACTCTCCAAGTCACAGGTATATTACTGCATGCATTCATTTAGAAAACTAGAGTTAGACACTGCAATAAGTTACAACAAGCTGACAAAAAACTGGCATTTTGGCACCAGGATGTACCAGAAGGCTTCAGGAGATTCTTGGGGGAAAGTGAGGGAGCCAAAAACTGACTAGCGAGTTGTGCTGTGTGAGTGTTGGTGTCACAGACTTGATCTGAAGGTCTTACCTGCCGGTATTGGTGCTGCAAAACTAGGAGGCGCGGAGTCTAAACACGCCTCAGGTCTTTGCCAGGGATGCTCGAAAGGGGGTTTGGAGTTTGCTGCATAGACGTGCAGGTCTCGGCCCTCCCAGTTAGCTACCAGCAAGGTGAGGTGAACTAACGTAGTCATGCAGTCCAAAGGTCAAACCGTGCGGGCAATACAGGCACCAAAGGAGTAGGCAGGATTAGAGTCAGAAAGCCAAAAGGTCAAAGACAGGAAATCAAAATGGGTCCAGAGGGAGATCCAAAAGTGTAGTCAGGCAGAACTGGGTCAGAATCCAAGCAGTCAGGTATACACAGGGAACAAGCAATGTGCTGGAGTCAAGGGACCTAGATACTCTGGTACCCTAGTGGTGCCAGAGTCTGGTTTAAATACATAATGGCCGCCCATCATTGGTGGACGTGGGATCGGCAGTCAGCTGTTCTGACCGCCGACAGGAAGCACTGCTGGCGTTTCCGTTGCCTAGCAACGGAGATGCAATGTTCGGGTGCATGCGCCCGAACATCCGGCCAGGAACTGGAAGTAGCGTCCTGCTGCCAAACAACAGGACGCCCATGGAGCAGAGAAGGTGACCGTCCCCGGCCCCTAGCGTTTGTGCGGGGACGGCACTAGACAGCTGGCTGGAGTAATGAAGGATCTTACCACACTGAATGCTGTCAAGTCAGATGTAAAAACCAGCCCAGAAAGAAGCATCTTTGGAGTACAGACCTAGCTTGCCACTGCCCACGATATGTCAGTAGGACTCATATGAAGACAGATAAGTTTATGGTTTATTTTGCCTTGCAATATTCAAGCTATTTAGATGTAACAAGTGAGACATCAAACTGTGTTATTAAAACCTCTGAAGGAAAAGTTTATTCCAGCGAAATCTGCTGCATTTGAAGTTATCTGCAAGCTGACACTGTGTGCAGAGGACATAGAGAGAAATCATTTGTCACAAGTGATTGTCTATATTGCATCAGAAGTTTGATTCTATTGTGAAATTGTGTAAAAATGGTTGCTGAGGAGAGAATTGCAAGTTGTTTAACTTTACAGTTGCTGGGAGAGATTTGCTTATTTCATTATATTGATTACTAAGTGAAGATTGTGTTCCTTACACTGGAAATTGTGTATTGTGCAGAATATATATATATATATATACATATACTGCTTCTTATACGGAGTTCAGGAGTCACGTATAAATGACAAGACAATAAACTTCATGTGTCCAGCTAAAATTTTGCTTTAACCAGTAGCTTACAATTAACGCCCATGGGTTCAGTTTTTTGTAAAGTGTCCCTAGTCTACAGGCATTTCTTTTGAAGCATCTAACCTGGTCAAGTTGGATTAATTCTGGTTGCAT
The DNA here is from genome assembly GCF_038048845.1 of Mixophyes fleayi. Lineage (NCBI taxonomy): Eukaryota > Metazoa > Chordata > Amphibia > Anura > Limnodynastidae > Mixophyes > Mixophyes fleayi. Next base: position 93,256,501 of record NC_134408.1, on the reverse strand, counting down.
TGCTACTGCTTTTTGTGTGATAAGTGTTGTATAATTGCCTAAAAGTCTACTGTGATTGATTTGTCTAGATAATCTGCTGCAGCTGCACTGTCCAGTTAACCCATTAGCAACTCATTTGCTCTCAAAAGTGTTTATTCAGTGAAACCCATTTCACCTAAGTCACAGAACTGTTCCTCTTCTACATGACAGGTAGTCTGGCAGCAAATCCACTAGCTGTTAGCTGCATGTCAATGCCAGGGCGGAGAATAAAAAAAGGGCAGGACTAACATAAAATTGGGCGGCGATACGTTCACAAGTGTGTGTTTTGAGGTAGATCTGGGCTGAGTCTTATTTTTTCCCGATTTATTATGTTTAAATGTTTGGAGCTAAGCAAACCAGAGGTCAGAGCCAGGAAATGAATCTACAGGGCCAAGGTATAGCTATGCACACAAAGTTTTGCTGCTCCTTGAAACAAACATGATATTTTGGCAAGGAGAGAGCGCTCAGAATAAGGGAAGAGTGAATGAGAGTTAACTCCTTCATGACACTGTATTTTATTTGAAAGTACACTTTCCAAGTCAAAATGTTTCAATACTTCTCTGAGCTGAATAAACTTAATAACCTAAAATTCATAGCTTTTGCAGCTCCTTTACAAAATGTTTGATTGAAATGCATCACAATCAATATTTCCTCAACCGTACATTAAGCTATTGTATGAGTTCTATGAAATAGTACTTAGTCCAGTCGAGCTCCCATTGTACTTGGTTCTACCATCATTTGCAGAAGGTAATAGTCTTCTAAAGTTGGTAAAATCACCTTCCTACTATTAGATTTTCCAAATTGGATAGCTGAATCAGTTTCATCATTGCATTGCAATAAAGCTCTAAGGAAGCTTGTCCACAGAGCTTACTGTCTACTAATTGCCTGTGTATAAAGCAACACAAACACTATAGAGCAGATAAGGTGGGAAGGGAGATCTGTTACCTGAACTGGAAGTGGTCAATCTCATTAAGACTGCAACCAATGAAGACAATTACACAATAAAAACGATATATTATTAGAAAATACATTTAATAATAATAATAATAATAATAATAATAATAATAATAATGGAAAAATAGAAGCGATCATACTAGAAAGACATAATAATAATAGTTACATTATAAAAAGGTATCAGAACGTTGTGCAGCAACTGCAGTAATGTAAAATCAAACTACAATCTCAGTCAAATATGTTGTGATTTTAACATAAAGTAGGAATATAAAATCATGGTACTATTTTTATAAACAATAACATAGCATGTTTTATGTCATTACAATACAACAAAAAAATATGTTGTGATTTTAATATAAAGTAGGAATATAAAATCATGGTACTATTTTTTATAAACAATAACATAGCATGTTTTATGTCATTACAATACAACAAAAAAAAACAATACAAATGCCGTTGCATATATGTACAACAATTAACTTGCACAAGAGTAGCTTAACTTTGTTATTTTTTTGCTCTATGACTGGAATATAAAACTTTTTGCTAACATTTATTTATATTTATTTTCAGTAGCATTATTGAATATTGTTTTATATAAACATGAACAAATAAAAATCATATGTACCAAAAAGTATTTGCTTACTTCCCATAGTTATATTAATATCAAATATTAATAAAATTACTCAAGGTCTAATACAGTTCAAATATATTATCAGTGGAAAATACAATTTGAAAACTAATATGTGTAATTATGTTGTTTGTATTGGAAGAAAGGGTCTGGAAGTGTAAAATAGGGGGTTAGTAGAGTTTATATACACCTTCATACCATGTGATCTTTATCCACTCTAGGGTATGTACACAGACATCCAAGTTGTATTCCCCATTCACCAATGCAGATGGACAAGACAGACAAGAATCAGACCAATGATGACAATGGGACTTGTGTAGAGTTGGATATATGTCTTTTTTTCTGTAAAATGGTCACTTTGGTACTGCGTATGCACACAAAAAAGGTGTCAGTGCAAGTCCCTATGTAGACTCAGGCACATCTTAAAATTATGACTCCTTACTTATAGAGAGGCGAACAGGAGAGTAGAGGCATGCAAGTGTAGGCCAAACACAGTAAGGTCATGCTCATGTGAACGTGACCGGTTCTGACCTGGACAGAGACCATTATGCGCCTGTCAGGCGGTGTATCATTTACACCCAATAAAGGGCTGGTGCAAAATATGCATTGATGATGACATGAACTTAGTGCATTTGCATTCACTGCAGAGCTGGACGCACCTTCAGACGTGTCAAGCTCGGCATACTGTGCAAAATGCCTCTTTTGTGGACACACTTTACGCCTGTATATTTTATGTAAATAGCGTCCAACTCTACATCAGGCCTGATGTGTTTACATTCATGTACAATAATCACACAGAAGGCACTGAGGGATATGGCAAAGGTTGATTTTTTTCTCTCTTTTTTTTTTTGTTTTATACATTTTCTTTATTACAAATACAAATTGATATAGTATGAACTAATAATTTATATTACAAAAATTATATTACAATATACATTTTATGCCACACATCACTTATTTCATACTCTATGCATTACAAATGTTATTATAGCATTTATATCCTGCATGTAATATGTATTGATATTGTAAGTGACCACTGTTTAGTTTATGTAGTTACCATTTCAGTGGTGTTATGAAGCAAGTGAAAATGTGTTATTATGATAGTGTTGCATCACCAGATATATAAAGCATAATAGTGTTTACTTTAAGAAAACTCTCAATACAAGACTAGAATATATGGTCATGTAATGTACATTATCATCAAATCATTCTGTAGCTTATGTAAATAATGTTTGTCAATGTATTCTGTGAGTCTTTATTTCATTCAATATGAATAGATTTACAAATTACATTATGTATGTAAACTACTCTATCAGAAGCTTTATTACACCTTCCATTTGTTTCTAATTAGAATGTTTAGAAAACATCAGCATTATGAACATGTCTGTGCTGTTAGGACTTTATACTCGAGTGCACTATTAAAGTAAAACTAATAGAAAGCGGCATTTCTAGCTTATCACAATCAAATTCAATGATGGAGTGATTCCTGTGATATAAGAATCTTTCTAGATAGAAAACATTAAGGTAATGAAGCTATTGCAACGATGAAGCACAGTTTATAGACCAATGGTGTGATCATCACTAGGTATGTCGATTATGCTGCCCTTCTGTAATCTCTTCATTTCAGGAAGAGCATGATTGTGCTGTAAGAAACCATGCTTAAATTTTGAAAAATACATTATTTAATGCTATAGCACTCTGCATTTCTAGCCTTTTCAATAAGTCTTGCTCGTATAAGGTCATATGCAAGAGCAATAGACTACTGTTATGACAAGGGCTGTACCCACATGTGTATTCCTTGCATTCGTGGCATGTCCGTTTTGAGCTGTGTTGATGAACAAAGGGTAACCGACACTGCAAATCAGGATCATTGAAGCCTTCAGCTTAGAGTAAATGCTAGACAGACCATGGATGCAGCATGTTCTATTTTTTCTAGTTATATGGTTCATTCAGTGTTCACATTGAATGCACATGTGTACTGTTGGCATGTTCTTCTTAGCACTTAATGATCCCTATTTCCACTGCCAGCTATAAAGCATTCACCAAGTGATGTATGTAGCTCAGACGGAATTAACAAGACACACGAAAAGGAGTCCTAGGTATTGCCAACACATTATCAAAACCAAATGTCTTGGAAACGATGACAGAACAAAGGATATCAATAGCGAATAGATTCATTTAGAAGAAAGAAATAAGTATGTTGAAAAACTTTTACACAAATGTATCTGTACACACTAAAGGTTATTTTACTGCACTAAAACCATATCAATTGTCCAATACAAGATAGAAAATTAAAGAAAATTTCTGATTGGGTACTATGATTTTAGAGTAAATTTGCACGAAAATGCAATATTTGTAAATAACCCTCAGTGCAACTCTTCTTCATCTGGAATTTCAATATCAATGAAAGCAATTTTAAGCCTTAAAGAAAAACCTGAAAATTCTCTCCCAGTTGTCAAAACTTAAAGTTGGTTGAGGTGTAATCAATTAAAGTTACCCGCTACGGTAAAGGGCAGGGTGTCAGCTAAAATACAAATGTGGTTGTGTTGAATACTACACCAGCCAGAATGTATGTATCACCCGTTAACGTGATACACAATGTATAGACATGACTGAAATACACTTGAGTAGCTTATTTCCTCTAGAAGAAATCTAGTCACAAAAGCTAGGACAAAAGAGTTCCAAATGAGCACATTTCCATTGTTTCCCTTACACCTTCTCTATGTTTACTCCCCGTCTAATACATGCACCCTCAAACATTACTTTACTTTTTAGTATGTGTAGCCACTACTCGAGTTCAAAACCCTGCTATTATTTTTCCTTTAGTTATATATGCTGTTAGACCATGATCAATGGTGTAACTAGAAATATGTTGGCCTTGCAGCAAAATTTTTAAAAGTTTCTAGACACGAACACTTCACTTACTTTACCTGGCTGGGTCGGCTACTTGCCTCCTCTTGTTGCCTGCAGCTCTGTTGTGCATCCCATTAGATTTCCAGCTCAGAACGGTGGGAAACAACAGTGTTACCTTCCTTTACAAGCAAAAAATCATTTTGAAGCCCTGGGGCAAGATTTACTAAACTGCGAGTTTGAAAAAGTAGAGATGTTGCCTATTGCAACCAATCAGATTCTAGATATCATTTATTTAGTACATTCTACAAAATGACAGCTGGGGGTAAATCTATGAACATGCGGGTTCTTCAACACCCGCGTGTTCAGCGATCAAATTTCAAGCAGCGCTGCATTGTAAAGGGAAGTTTCCCTTTACAATGCAGCGCCGCTTGAAATTTAATCGCCGAACACGCGGGTGTTGAAGAACCCGCATGTTCATACATTTACCCCCTGGACTCTGATTGGTCTTTTTCAAACCCGCAGTTTAGTAAATTTACCCCCTAAAACATGGGCTTGCTGTAATTATTTGCAACATAGGTTTCTCATCAACACCACTATTCTTTGTCATTAGCTCATCTACATTTACCACACTTTAGTACCTAAACCTATTTAGGGGTCTGCAAACACTGCTTTCTACCTCCTCAGTCCTTCATTATATCCCAGACTGTTCATTCTCATTGTCAATAACTACTTGAGAAAGTTGGACATTTGTCTCTCTGTCCTAGCATCACATTAACTGGCATCGATGACACGTGTTTCACTGGCATGTTTAACACTAGTAAAACTTAAGTAAACCGTTATAACACTAGAAAACACAATTCTTCTGTAAGGTTGATTGCATTACAAACCATAGGCTGACAAACTGAAATACACAGAAAAATATATTTACATAGATCAGTTAAGAATGACAATATAAGGCCACTACACAACAACATGGGTACTGACTAGATCTAATAAAATCTAAAATAAATAATCTGCATCTAATTACAGCAAAATAAATATATAATAAAGCTATTACTATAAGAGCTCATGTTTCTATCTGAAAACACTAGTAAGTTCAGTAAACATCACACAAGAGCAATCTAATGTCCAATTCCATTACTGTCTTTCATCAATGAAAAGTAACTATTATATTATGCATGAAGGTGTCTTGAGAACTGTAGTGCCCAGTAAGGCTAGCACAGAACCTTAAAGCACAATTCCACATTTATTATTTTTTTTTAAACAGCAAGTTTAACCCTGGTAACAGGAAGCTGATTTTTTCTAGGGTGTCCTCCTACAGCGAAGTCTTCGCAAGCTCACTGGAATGAAAACATTTGTATTTCAGCTCTGAATAGTAGCTACTCAGTGAGGAAACCCCTAAGTGGTCATGATAGAGGAAGGAGGTAGTCAGGCTGGGGTGGGGGATTCCAAAGTCTCTCTACTCGCTCATATGCATGTGACTGGTTGCCATGGTAATCGCATAACACATTAGCAAACTGTAAATCATTAACAACATTAATGATTAATAAATTATTAATAACAGCGTGAAGAACAAACAAATATAATTATTGTTATTATTACCTTTTATTTATAAGGTGCCACAAAAGGTCTGCAGTGCCTATCTTGATCATTTTATCGATCATGACAAAATTATGTGTTAACCTATAGGTAACCAGTGTGATTTATGTTAACAACATTTTTTCATGGGATTGCAGCTTTACATCATCTTTTAAGTGAATAGCAGTGGAGATCACTTGTAATAGTCTATCACAAGAGTGTAGTTTTCACTCATATCTATACAGTGGTTTTTAATTAAAAGAGATCACACCTACATGATAGAGGTTACGCTTTCAACCAAGTGTGGGTTCCATGGCAGTTCGCAGAAGGCTCGTTCTACTCTGCCCCTTAACGACTTCCTCATGAGCCATGTGCGGCGATCAGGACTCTGCTCCTGTTCCGCCACCCTCTGATCCTTTAACACCTACATTTTACCTTCTTTCCGATCACAATCCTGCATTAACCTTTGTGGTCTTCCCTTCCCCTTCTAATTCTCCTTTACCCCACCCCCCATTCTACTTTTTGTATCATTGCCTCTTATATTTAAACAAAAGCAAAAGGAAAAAATGAAAATATGGTCAACTCATGTCAAGTCAAAGCCCGCCTTCTCTGGACTCCGCTACAATGTTAATGTTCTTTTATGTATACACTGTAAACTTTTTATTTCATATTGTATACGCCTTTTATTGACTGACCATTCAAAATAAAGAATTTAAAAAAAAAATAAAAAATAGATCGCACCTTTATACAACCTGTGCTTCCATCTAGTTCTATACATCTAGAAAGCAATTCAACATGCTGGATACAGAGCTAAATTAATATTCTCACATGGTAAAAAAAAAAAATCCAACATACATATAAATTATGGTGATTTGGGTTTAATTTCCGGGTTATTGTATAAATAAATAATTTAAATAAATAGAGGAAATATTCATATTAGATTGCTCAATTAACATTTTAAAAATTAACACTTTTCTAATCTCAAATTGGATGAAGGAAGAGTTTTTTTGTGAGTGTATGTCTCAGTTGTAAAGAGTATCCTGTTTGCTTACTGTAGATAATCCGATTAAGTTCTGTATGAATATCCTGTATATCCTGGTGTTTCCTGCAACCAAAATAAAGAGTATTGCTCGTTAGTAACATTGCTTAGAATCCAACACTCACCACCCACCCGCACACTACTTATTCTGGGAAATTACACCGAAAACAGATTCTTACTAGCCTGGAGAGCTTTCGAGATTTTATTTCTTACAATCCAGATCTAAGTATCAAGATGTTTTACAATTTTCCTTAAGGGGAAATTGGCATAAAATGCATGGTACTTTCCACTGAAAAAAAATTGTAGACATCATACAAGAGCAATACTGCTTGTAAATTTACATTACTCTCTTAAGTCAATGAAAAGTAACTATTACAGTACATACTAAATTATCTATTTCTTTAATTAACACCAACACAAAATCTGTTGCCTTATATAAACGTAATGGGCCGGATTCATTAACGAAAGTTAAGCAAAAAATTGAGTACGTTTTCTTACTCAAGTTTTATGGACAAAGCCATGTTTGCAATGTAAGAGGTGCAAATTAGTTTATTATTTTGCACATAAGGAAAATACTGTCTGTTTTTTTTCATGTAGCACACAAATACTTTATAACTTATTTGTATACTAAATTTAAAGTTGATCTAGGACATGCTAACCCCAACTATACATCTGCCTGTTAGGCTGCTGGGTCGATAACGAACTTGCAGAACAAATGACAGAGGTCTCCACCTATAGCAGCGCATTTCCCGTAGAGCTCTATGCGCTCACAGGTACTCGGATTGCCCCTAGGACTTGACTTAACTTAACTCCTAGAGTAGTGCAAGTTCGTTAAGCAGCTCCAGGCCAGAGGAGGCCGAGTAGATGGTAAAGGATAGTCAGACGCAAGCCGAGGTCAGGAGTCACAAGCATGTAGAATGGTCAAACAACACGCCAAAGGGTCAGGGTCACAGGCAAGCAAACAGGGTCCAATGTACAGGCAATGGTCACAACAACAGATCAGACAAAAGGTATCCAGGAGCAGGTCAGCACCAGCACAAGACTGAAACGCCCTCCCTGCCTTACATGCCAATGGCAGCCAATCAGGGTTTTGCCCTGTAATTACCTCCAGGCACTGCCTGATTATTATTGTAATAATTAATTAGCCCACAGGCTGGTATACTTATCGCGCACGCGCCCGGCTCCCTTGTATTGGCGGGACGCGGCGCTGAGAGGCTTGGCGTCCGACTGTTACCCTAGCAATGGTCGGGCCGGAAGCGTCGTCCCGGTCGTCAAGGAGACGGCCAGGGACGCCAGGCAGTGCAGGAGCGAGCTGCGGTGGCTTGTAACACTGCCATCACATTTTAAATTACATCCCTCTCCAATGCAACATGGTTTTGCTTTACTTAGTTATTTTTGCTTAACTATCCTTAATGTAAATCAGGCCCAATATCATTAATCAAAGTCTCCCTGCAGCCTCCATCAGACAACCTGTTTTTTATATTTAGTATCCATTTTACAAGGACTAACAAGGCATGTTTATTAAATTAAATACTGTGAAAAATAAAATGCTAGCATAGGGCACAAACTGGTCCAAACAATATATACTGTATACATTGGAATGAAACATTCTGCTAGATACCCACATTTTATGGCTTCACAGACACATGTGCTACAATGTCCTCTTTGCAGATTAATTTTTTTTTATCTGTAAACAGTAAGTCTGAATCACACTCAGAAAATCTACCAAGACTTCAAGGGATGCTCATTCAAATTGTGTGTGAAGTGTGCTTCTTTACTCTGGATGCATGTAA